>NC_051863.1:141799060-142099060 GCF_015732765.1 Culex quinquefasciatus | reverse complement strand
TCGCGCGTTTCCTTAATAACTCAACGAGGAAAAACGCGATTTCGGCTGTCGCGATTTATCGCGCGATGAACGGCTCGCGTGTGGCCAGATGTAGGTTCCCGGTCCTTTGGGAGCGCACAGCTCGCACACGAAACTGTCGCAGTATTTTATTGATTTTAGAAGCCCTGCTCGGCGGTTCCTCCTTACTACCTGGTTCTGGTCGATTATTACATTATCGGCGCGTCCATCGCGCGCGGCGGAGGAATGTTTGACGTTTGATCGAATGTGTCAGCAGGTTTGGGTTGTTTATCTATGGCTTCTTGTGCAGGGGCTAAGTCCTCCTCGAGGTTTTCGTCCACGGGGGTTGCTCCCCGTATCGGGTTGCCGAAGCGAAGGAAAAGAAGAACATTGAATAACAAAAAAATAAAAGGTTAGCATTGAAGAATATTGCCCAAACGTAGTGTTTAGTGTGTTCAGTGACTGTGTGCGGGGACTTCTTATTTTTGGTCTTCTCTTCGTCACTCTTTCCAAAGTTTATGCAATTTTGACTGCGTTCTATTATGTGGAGGAGAGCTTTGAGGAAGTGGTGTGTTGTGTTTTGCGATAGAGCCACGGAGTGTGGCATGGAAGCCAGAAAGTTTTCTGTTTCGGCAAACTTTGATTTGGGATTTTTGGAAATAATTTGGAAACTTTCTAAATTTTGATTTTTTTCAATTTACATTAATTGTTAATATTTCAAAACACATTTAAAACCAATTTTAAAATAATATTTAATGCTATAAGCATAAGCAGGAAAAAAATATTAACATTTCGAGACTTGAAAAATCACTCGAAAAACGAAATTCTTAATATGACCACCTAGACCCAGCTTCATGTATACATACCGATTCGGAATCAAATTCTAAGCAAATGTCTGTGTGTGTGTGTGGTGGGATGTTGATCAAAATTTTTTGCACTGGATTATCTAGCACAGGCTGAACCGATTTGGACCGTTTTGGTCTCATTCGACCCGTCTTGGGGTCCCATAAGTCGCTATTGAAAATTATGAAGTTTAGTTAAGTACTTCAAAAGTTATGATAAAAAAAAGATTTTAACAAAATGCCGGAAAATTGTAAAAAGAGTGCTTTTTGTAAGAAACCTCGTCATGTTATACATTTTTAGAAAGGTATTCGAAGGACCTTTTCAACGCGTTCAAAAGATTGAAGATATGATAGCCCCATCAAAAGTTATGAGTACTTAAGTGTTATTTATACACTTTTTTGAGGCCGGATCTCAAATATTTTGATTAAAAAAAATTCCGGGTCTATCATGCGACCCATCGTTGGATAGGTAATTAAAAGGCCCTTCCAACAAGCCCAAAAGATTGAAGATCTGACAACCCTATCAAAAGTTATAAGTCCTTTAGTGTTTTAATACACTTTTTTTGAGTCCGGATCTCAAATATTTTGATAAAAATAAGTTTTATTGATACACTTTTTTGAGGCTGTGTAGTGTATTCACTTTATGAATGCGAGGAAGGCACCAACCACCTGAAGGTGGATTAAGTAACGTTTTTTTAAATAATTTCCCTAAAAAAAATTAGGTACATGAAAAAATATATTGATTAAAAAACATAAAAAAAAACTTGTTCAATCGATTGTGAACTTTTAAGAATACAATGTTTATCGTTTATTGTTGCTTTTAATAAGCTTTTAATAAATTTTGAATCTAAAGATTAGACAAAAATGTTTCAAAAATCTTATAAATAATTTGTAAATTGTTGACGGTAAAATAACCTAAGTAATGTTTAGATCATTTTCAACGGTTCACACTAATCAGAGCCCAGATTTTTGTTACAGACATTTTAGTATCTTTAAAACTACGGGAACTATCCATATATTTTTTTATTCATCCCCTATTTCCATAAAGATCTACAACAAAATGTTTAAATTTTTATAATCAAATTATGTCAGGATTGGGTCGGTAAGTTCAACAATTTTGGAATAAGAAGACAACTACTTCTTTGGTTGCTGTGTACCCTTAAATACTTTTTGTTTTGGAATTTTGAAAACCATTTTGCAATTTGAATTTTCCCCTCCCCTAAACCTTGACCAGAGCCGAGAGACAAAAACTTGAAGTTAAGTTTGCACTAGCCAAATGTGACAATTTTAGTAAATTTTCCCCCAACATTTGTGCTTGTACTTATAGAATTTCAGGGAAAAAAATGTAATCTTTTTCATGAATCTCCCGATCACTTCAAATTTTTAATAATTTGAGAAGGTTAACAAAATCAACCCTGCTTATTTTAAACTTTGTTTAATTTAAATCAAATTCAGGCTGGTAAAATTTGATTTCAAATGTTTTTCCCTCGGTTTTTTCCAAGTCGAAAGGGAGTGCAAAATATATTTAAATAAAAAAAATCGCATTCAAAGCTTGATTTTCGCAATTTCAAAACAAAAAGTATCATAAAATGCTTTTTACAGTAGTTGTTCGGTAACTGGGCGTTGTTTAACTGGGCTGCTTTTTAACTGGGCGCTCGATAACTGGGCCGTAGTCCAGTTAAAAAGCAGACAAACGTCAAAAAACTAAAACAAACCGAATGGATGCAAAAAACATGTTCTAGAAATAAAAAAAAACTTTTTTCAAGCATTTAACAAAGTTCAAGTCGCAATTAGAATAAATAAGAAGTAAACATGGTAAACAAATTTGAGTAACTTTTGTTTTTTTTTTGTTTCATCAGGAATCAGGATCAGTTTATGCATAGGTGGTCCCCTCGTATTTTTTTGTTCAGCCCAGTTAGCGAGCAGCATTCGGTAACTGGACTACGTTCTCAGCCCAGTTACCGAACAAGTACTGTACATCCTTAAAGCTATGGTACGATCAATAATTTGCATAATATCAATGAAATTATGAAACAATAAGTTTCTTAGCTCTTACGTTTTGTAAAAATCTGTATTTCCAAAATTCTAAATTTGCATAAAGATTTTAAAGTCTTTTTATTTTATTTCAAATGCATAAACAAGCGTTAAACCATGTCTATTTAGTATAAAATCGATTCAACAGGTATCTTAAAAAATAAATAAATTTTAATCAATAATTTTTATTTTACCCCTTATTTTTAGGTATCTTGAATAGGTTTACTGCCCCTGATCGCATAAATGTCCCATATGCATTTTCATCGATTTCGAGTTAATGATGCAGTTTGGTTCAAAATTGTGTGCTCTTTCGAAAGAGCCTATAACATCCAGTACTTTGTTCTAGAAATCGGGAGGAAATCCAGTTTTTTCGCGAAAATTTAACACGTAGCCTTATGTATGGGACAAACTTCAAATGCGTTTTTCTCAGCTTGCTGATTTTGCATATGGTACATTTATGCGAACATGGGCAGTTTAGGTCTCTTCAAAATCTTGGAATGACATTTGCAATGGCCTAATGCAAAAATTTAAGTCAGCATAACTGTCATTTTTGAAATCTATGCTTTAAATAAGTAATTTGGAATTCTATTTTTTAAATTGTGAATGAATAACTGTGTCGGGATAACACCTTTGTTGATAAAATTCCGCTGAAACTATGGTAAATTTTAACCAATTTTCACAAGGTTACTAATTTTGTATCAAAATTACATTTCAAAACTCACTTTTCACTACACCCACTTATTTTTAATCGCTGAAAATTGTATAATAATTGATTTCGGTATTTTTGTGATATATCGGATAAGAAACCCAACAAGCACTGTAGCATTGAAATAATCTATTAATAATATAATCATTTGTTATTACCCAGAAATAACACAAATTAGAAGTAAAATCAAATTGTAAAATCAAAGGTTTCTTTGAATTTCTTTTATTTAATCAAATGTGCTTTGCTCAAAATTTTTAGGTAATTTGAAGACAGACAAAAATTTCAAAAGAAATTGTAAAACCTAGGTGGTGCGAGCTGTCAGTTATGGTCAAAGTATGGAGAAAATTGTGTTTTGAATATTCTCAATTTTTTTTATCTAAATTTACTAAAGGAAATTTATGTTTCTTCGAGTTAAAATGCATTCTACAAAGATGATATTTTCCCCAAATTTGGTATTGACTACCTAAAAACTTGAAAACACAAACCACAATTCAAGCAGATCGGAGTGACTTGAAACTGGTTTAAATCCAAAATTCGCCTTCATTTTGTCAATGGTTAAATTTTATTTACAAAATTCAATATTAAAAAAAAAAACAATTATTTAAACGATTGCATTGTTCAAGTAATCATCAAACAGAACATCACAAGCTTCGTCAGATTGTAAATAGAAACAGCACAAACAGTTTTCAAAATTCGTAATAAATAAAACAACTATCTAAATATCATCAACGTTCTTAACAAATACTCTGAGAAAAAATTGAAAAAAAAAATTGTTTTTGATACGAAAACGCTTGTGCAATTTTGACAATTTGAGCTGGTGTGAGAATGGCGACAGACCTCGCACTACACAGGGTAAAACATGTGAATTAGTAATTTTACTTAAGGTTTTATTTTATTTTATTTTATTTTATTTTTTAATCATTTCTTTTTTCTAAATTTTTCATGATGTACTCTGACTGACTGACTTATAAGATTAGATTAGATTAAATATTTGCAAGGTGGACTTACATAAACGCTTCAAAGATTTTTGGCATAAATTTTAGAGCTTTCAAAATAAATTCATTTCATTTGATATATTGCCACTTTCTTTCGATGAACTTGATATTTACATTCAGAATAAGGGTTTTGGGTTTCCTGTAACTGTTTAAAAATCCTTACAGCTTTAAAAAAAACTTTTGAGATTTCAAAGCAAATTTGAATTTGATTTTCTGAACGTTACAAGCTAACTCTTCTCAAATTACGTTTTTTTTAAATCATTTATGTGTAAGTTATTTTCTTTTAATAAGATATTTTGCATGTTTTTCATTGGAAAAAAAACATAATTTTAAAAGCAATATTGAAAATGAAAACATTCAATTATTACATTCCTGCTCTGGCATCACTGCTTAATTTTTGCATTCCTCCCATCTGTCACTGCTCTCAAACTTATCAACTTTTTGCCCCTTTCTTCTGCGTCGTGTCGTGCTATGGATGTGTGTTCTCATTATGATTGCATCCTTTGGAAAACGAACGAGCGAGGCGATTTCTCGTTGCTTGTGTATGAGTTGGTATGCGATATCAGCTTTGATGCCTTCCACACACATACACGCGCGCGCTTCTGTTCATAATTCCGGTTGCGCCGGATCTTTGTGTTTGGTTGGACAAATGTTAGCCGCAGAGATAAGCACATTTCCAGTCGAAAGATATCGTGAGAAATTCTTTCTTTGATTTTTTTGTTATCTTTTTTATTGGTGAGGTACTTTTGACGTGAATCGAAGAAACACGTGTTAGATCCTCTTTGAAAACACATGTTTCATTTTAGATAAAAATAAAAAATAATAATAGATGATCACTTTGCGTGACATTTGCTGTCATCTTCACGACAGTCACCTGAAAATCGAAAGTTCACCTGCACCATCAATCGTTTGAAAAGATGCTCAGCTGTGTGTTTGTTGTTGTTATTTTGGGATAATTGATGCTCGGCTGCTGCCGCAGACAACCAATTTCCGCGAGTACTCACATCACCTAACAAAGAAAAATAAACAAACAAACAAACAAACGGAAAACCGATCGGCCAATCCACCAACAACCACACGAGCGCCAAAATCAGCAATTTGTAATCGTTTTGCTGACCGAATCTCTTGTTCTCTGTCTTGTGTTTTTGTTGTTGATGTTTCTGTTTTGGGTTGTCGATTTTTGCTTCTTTTCCCACGAGGTGAACTTTAGGGTGATCATTTTAGCAAACACAACTTTCGAAATAAAAAAAAAAAAGCTTAAAATATGTTTATGAATATTGTTAATTTGAGAAAAATAATTTCTTATCTCAACTTTTAATGAGTACGACCACCCTAAAACTATTTCCGAGCGTTGTTGTTGGGGTTGTTGCCGCACAAACACATACGCAGAAACCTCGCCGCCGCAAACCTGCTTGGTCTTGTATCGATTAATTGCGTATCAAACGGGCATCACGAGAGCAAAAGCACGAGAGGAGCGGGACTATAAAAATAGTAAACAAAAGATGAGGAACTTTGTGATTGGGTTTGCCAATTCAGAAGGTAGAAGCAAGAAGAAGAAGCCGAAGCAAGAACAAAGTAATCAATATCATTAGGGTGAAATATAGAATATTGCTCTCTTTCGGGAAAGGTGATCCTTTTGGTCGAGAAAGAACTTGACGAGGATTTGATGATGCTTTTTCCTTCGAGGAACGCCAGATTACCCGGTTCCTTCTTGTGTTGGATCGAAGCTGGATGGATTGGCTTTTGATATGCTTAGCAAATTTGGAAAGGACTCTCTTGCTCTGTGATTTCTTCTTTCTTTCTTTTCGCTGAGAAGGTTATTAGGTCATTGCAAACAGGATTTAGGAATAATCTAACGAAGGGTTTTTTTCCTGGAAGCTTTTGTCCAAATTGATAACGAGCGCGGTTGTTTTGTCGAGGAGGCCTGGAAGTGGATCATCTGACGGTAACGAGGTCTTAAGAAAAATGTCATCTTGGAACGGTCTTCACAACAACAACAAAGATCCGATGGTAAAATCGCATGCAAAAACATGCACAATCCACATCACCTTCATAAAAAAGACATACACTGCATGTACAATTTTTGTAACAGATAAAAAAAGTTGCAACCGACGGGATTCAAACCCTGCACCAACAGAGACGTCTGACGCCTTAGCCCGCTCGGCTATCAGATCGAAAGGTTGAACGCCTACAACCTGACATTTTTGTCAAAAAGGTTTCTTATACTGATTGGCTACATATTTCTCTATTTCACGTAAAATTTCATTTAAAAAAATGCAAAATTTATGTTACATCCAAGCTTTTCACACGCAGCTGCATTACTACTGTTTTTGCTGTTTAATTAATACTTCCATTTTTTACAATTTTGTACATTTCGGTTTCCTGCTATTGCTTGATTCGTGTTCTATAAAATTGTGAGAATAAATGAAATCCGACCTTATTTAAATTTAATCAAAAGTGGCTGAAGCTGTTACAGAACTTATTTTGATGGAACTATTTATTTTTTTGTTACTTTTGAAGCATACCTGATTTTAAAAAAATAAAAGAACTGGTTATGAAATTATTTCATGTTTATTTGATTGAATACCTACACGCAAAGAAATTCCGGTGAACGTTGGATGGTCAATCGCCCTAACCCATCCGATGTTCAAATTTATTCCCATCGGATGTTCAAAGCATTTAAAAAATCACCAACACCACCGCATTCTTAATCATACGATTTTGTTCATGCTTTAGTATGCGTGATATTTGCGCTAACCGTACTGTCAACCGAAGAATTTCTTCTTCTCTTTGGTCAGTTTGACGTTTTGTTTTTTTGTCGCGGTAGGCTGTGCTCGCTCTGCATGTTTTTTTTTGTTCGGCCAAAAACGTAGGTGGTACGGGAAAGTTTCCGCCGGTAATTCTGTGATCACCGCATCACGAGTGTCCGAAATTGGTTCCCGTCCGTAGCCCAGAGAATTAATTTCGGTTCACTGTGTGTTTTCCCCTAATTAGTCGAGCCTTCTCTCTCCCCTCAACGTTTTTAGATCAAAGCAAACTGTTCGTGATTCCTAAAAGGAAATAGGACAGTCTGGTCGAGTCGTTAGCCCTGGTACTTCCCTCACCGAACGAATCAATCCACGGCGGCCCGAGTACGGCCAGCAGTTCCGTCGCGACGGCCGAAATGATGGAAACCGACACGGACCTGTTGATGCCCACGCCAAAGTCCACTCCAAAACCGGAGAAAAAGATCATTCCACTAGCGCTGGAAGGCAATCACTACGTGGACGGAGTTTGCCTTAGCGAGCACAATCTGCACCAAATCAAATCGCTGCAGGCCGAGTTGGCAAGCGGAAACCAAAGCTACAGCTGCAACCTCTCCCGGCATTGGACAAGGACGACGGAATTCTGGTCGCGATCGAATCAGCCGTAGCCGGGAGCAACTTGGACAACTCGTTTGATGATGCCGCTGGTTACGAACGAGCAGGACGTGGTTGAGCTACGCAAGAAACGGCAGCGCAATCTGCAGAAGCTTGGCATCGGTGTTTTTTTTTTGTGCGGAGGCGTCCCGAGCGGACCAAAGACGACCAAATCTGGGAAGAACCTACGACCGCGGAGGTCAAACCAGAAGAATAAGAAGATACGTGCTTCGGCAAGCCACTGTTGCCGTGGTATTCCGTTGCCATCGGTAGACCTGCCAGTCTTGTCCGCCGCCTCTCTGATAGTATTCCATCAAGACGTCCCTCAAAAGCCCATTCAGAAGACTCAGACCTGGTCGGCACGACCAAGTCGAGGAACCGGTTGACAACAAAAAAAAACATTTCGTGTGTGCTACTTCGGAACTACTCGGCGGAGGTGCGGACAATTACTGTGTAGAACCGGATTCCTGACTCTTGATTCTTGTCATAGAGATGACTAAAAGCTGTATGTTTAATTTAATATAAAAAATCAGAAATTTGTCTTATCTTGTATAATAACAAATAAAAACCTGTTGTCTGTTTCTTAATATAACATTTTCTCTTTGGGAGGAATATTTATGAAAAACATACAATTTATGTTCTTGGTAAACCAAAAATAAACTGGCTCAATCGTAATTTTGATTGATTTAGTTCTAATTTTGGTTTAACGCCAAATAAATTGTCTGTTTTGATAAATATTCTCTGCTACTTTTTGGTTTGCGTCCTGGGGATGGCTGAATCCATCTGGTGGCGAAAAGTGGTACTAGCACTAGCCGTGATGATGTACGGTGGCGGCACCATTGGTGAATAGTGCAAACAGTAAAAAGCTGCGTGTGATGTCACGCACACATTCAAAATAGCTGTCAAAATGTCAGAAAAACACGTTGAACATCGGATGGTCAACGAGCTTTGCGCATCGAACGTTCATGATCGTTTATGACCATTCGATGTTCAAAATTTTGGTACCAATGGTCAGTAAATTCGCATTGGCAGTTTTGCGTGTATTAGTGCACAAAATGTGATCTACAGAGCCATTTTTTATAATTAAGAAGCAAAAAAAAAAGAGTTATTGAAATTTTCCGGTGATTTTTGTTTGGTGTCAGTTTCCGAAATGTTATTTAAATAAAATCTAAAAAAATGGTTCGAATTTTAGTCTTGGTCAATTAGACGTACAAAATACAAATTTAAATTAATACTTAAATTGATAGAATTAGCTTTTGCTGTAAAATAAAACAAAGACTAAACACTTGATATTCCTATAAATTTCTTTTCGAAGACTAAAACTTAAATAATTATAGGTTATAGAATGAAACTTATTTTTGAATAAAACATGTTTTTTAACATAATTTTGGTTTTAAATTGGCTAATCACGGTTTAAATCGTACTGGCTTAAGTAACATTTTGTCCTGAAAATTGTTTATTTAAAAAAATGCTCTCAATAGGGAACAGTCTTTGACAACTTTATTTCAATCAAATTTAAACCGTTTTCAATCTTTTCAAAAAATTGTTTTTAAAAAAATAATGAAAAAGAAAATAAGTCTATATTTTGCCAAATAAAACAATACAAAAACAGTCTATTTTGGCAAATAAAACAATGCAAAAACAGTCTATATTTTGGCAAATAAAACAATGCAAATAAGTCTTAACCCTCTACAACCCAACCCAGTCTTTAGACGGGCTTCGATCTGAAAAATCGCAAAAACCTTATTTTCAACCAATTTTTGATCTTTAACAAGCGTTGAGAAGAATATGTCTAAAAAAATTCAGAAAATTCTAGGGTTGCCTGTGTTTTCTACCAACATTTCCTATATTTTAAGAAAAAAGAAGTATGCAGAGATTTTTGTAGTGTCCCAGACTATGCCTATATACATTTTTTACAATTTAAATGATAATGGTTCCATTATACAACTGAAAATGTGAAAAATAGTTCAAAAAATGAAAAATTTACTGCAAAAAATAGGAGGTGGTAGAATAGGCCAAATACTACCAAAATCAAACTTAAACCAAACAAGATAACTGCAAATTAAATTACTAAGAATAAAACAAGAAAAGTAAAGTTTTTTTTACAGAAAAAAGTTGCTTGAAACATTTGCATCAGAAAAAATGTATAATATTACATTTTTATGCAATTTTAGCTATTCCACATGAATTGAAGTAAAATTACATAGATAATTGTGTTATATTAATCCTGCAATTCAATTTTCCAGAATTTTCCTTTTTTGAACTGTCTTTGTGTGATGTTTGTGAAGTTTTTGTCGTTATAAATTTATAAATGCAATGAAAACTGTTTTTAACCCTATTCATTATTTTTTTTTAATAAATAAAGCGAAAATTCACGAAAGTCAAGGCTGAGATAGATTAGTTAATTAACGGAACATATTTTCCGAGGATTCCGCCTTATATTTCGTCAGTTGATACTGTTAACTATAAAACTACTCTGTAAAAATTGAAATATTACGTTTAAGAATGGGTCAGAAAAAAAATATAATTTAGCTTTTAAAAATGCAGGAATTATTAATTATCCCCTTTTTCGATACAATGCCACCTTTTCAGCCTTAATTCTGGTAATCTTACACAATCAAGGAGATTATATTAAACTTCCAAATTTTAAACCATCCAGATTTTCACATTGTACCTCCAGTTGAAGTAAATTGTACTGGTTGAAAATAAGGGTAAAACTACTTTAAAAGAATTCAATTTTCAACCTGTTAGTTATTTTACTGAGCATTCATCGGTTCTCAATCTTCTTTTTTTCTGAAATTCTCAATGCTTCCTAAAGTTTAGACTTTCGCATGATGTAAAATTCCATACAACTTCCCTTCATCAACCTGTAAATCCTGAAATACGATATCAGCTAACTAACTAGTGCCCATTCTACCCTTCCCTTTCCCACCCCTCCAAAACGATACCGCGCCAGTAATTCTTCAGTCATTTAAAGGCACATAACTCATCCCGGAATCCCACCAGGAGCTAGCTAGCTACACCCAGTGTATTCCACAAGAAGTAGAAAGGAAAAAAAAGTGACCATAGAATCGAGCCAGCGCCAGCAAAAACCTGATATAAGCGCATCTCTCTTCCGGATTTTCCCCTCGGCTTTTCTCACTTTTTTTTTTCCCCCTTGACAGGAGTCGTGCACGTGCACGACTGTTTGAATGTGTGCCACTGGCTGCTTCTTCCCTTCCCCCCTCTCCTGGCTGCAGCCATCACACATCCGTCATCGTCATCTTTTATTACGGATTTTATATACCGTTCCCTCGTGTTGGTGGAATACCTAGTCCAAGTAGCGAACGTTCCCATTTCTTTTTTTTAAGTAGAGAAGAAAAAAAGAGAGTCTAGCATCATCATCGTCGTCACCAGCCACGACACCAACCGGCGGGTTGAGAGCACTGAGAAAAAGTTTAATTTGTCAAATTGATGATATCGTGAATCCTGGCAGGCGTTACGGTTTATATTTCGTTGATTTCTCTTAATTCACTCTGAATTTTTTAAATATTTTGGAGGCAATCTGTAGCTTAACACACGACGAACAAATTGCTTTGAAAATATTGCAAAAATATGTTGATGATTTGAAGAAATCGATGAAATATGAAACGTAACGCCTGCGCATTGTATAAAGTTCAAATGTTACTGTAAATATTCTTTAAACCATGGGTATATTTGAAGTTATGAAACTTTTCTTAAAGATAGATTTGAACATTTACTTGAACATGATTGCAAAAAAATGGTGATGCTAAGGAGAAATCATCGAAAAACAAAACGTAACGCTTGTACGTGAACAAATTTCATTCCATTTATGAGTTATAGATAGAGATTTTCAAAACAATTTTTTCCGTGCTTTCCAGAATAAATAACCTAGCTTTTCCACCGAGTTTTCCCTCCCTTAGTCGACCATATTTTCCAAACAAGTTTTCCCCGTGACGTCTGTCTAGCGGCGCATACACAAATAAAAAAAGGAAAACGGTGCCATCCCACCAGCAGCAATTACGGGCTAAATTTGAAGAGCCCTTCCAGCGGAGAAGGGCTTCACAACCCACCTTGGACAGAGATTTTCAACTTTTGGTGGTGAAACTCCACAGAAGGGAAGCTCTGTAATTGAGACGTTTTTCAGCTTGGAATTTTCATTTGTGGAAAAAGTTGGGCTCAAATGTTTAGCAACACAACATTTTTTGCAATTCTATTAAAGTATTTTGTTCGTCATGTGTCAATCTACAAATTGCTTCAAACAAGAATCGTAACGCCTGTGCACCATGTGAAAGTAAATTTCACAAAAAAATGAAAAAATCAAAAAAGATCTTCGAAATCAAACCAGTTCTATGATATCTAAAATCCACCTCTCTTCAAATCTGTGCACCAGGTCGACATTTCCAAGCTCGTAATCCGAACCACCATCGTTCATCATACCTGGTACGCAGAACTACTGCACAATCTAGAATCTAGATCAAATCTGGTGCACCTGTCGGAGTGTGTCCGTCTAGGTCGTAGTCACACCATCACCGCAGGTGACATTTTATTAATTTGGTTTGACGTTGCTCGTCAGCGCGCTAAAAGCGTTTGCAGGCGGGGGTAGCTCCGAACTCGCAGGAATCAATCAGAAAAAAACCCTTCTGCAAGAAATGATTTATCGATTTCGCACAAGCCAAAAGGAGTTGCAACGGAATGTTTTGAACTTTGTGGACATTTTGTGGAAAATTGGATTCCCGAAAAACTCGTACCGCATAGCAAGTAGAGCGCATCCAATATATCAATCCATGGGAAATTCCATGTTCTAGTTTGTTACATCGAAGTGAAGTGGGGAAAAAATAAATCCTATCATGTAACGCCAGTAGCCGGGGGAAAAAACGTCCCAAAACGAAGAAATAATCCAAGCGTAGAAATTGATTCTCGTCCACGGGATATTTTGGTCTGCTTCGTCAAAGTTCCCATCCGTAGGATGGTGAATCGCTGTGTAATCTTTGAGATCCTCTCAGTTGAACTGGGGCTTAGTTATTCTGATGGTTATTCTGATGCAACTGAAATTTGGTAGTTCTTTCCGTTTGTTTTTTTTTTTAAATCTGATGTTCAAAAAAAAACTAAAAAATGACAAACACAAAAGCAACTACCCTGAAACGATATCGATCTCCAAAACATCCTAAGTTAAGCTGGGAAGAAACATTCACAGCCGAAACGAAATTCCGTGCGACACATCGTTCGGCTTGACCAACTGTAAACTTGAGTCTTTTTACGGAGAATTTGCTGAGGGGCAAGGTAGATTCACCTACCACGGCAAACGCAGTTACCAAGTTGAACTCGGATACAAAAAAAAATAGTTACCAGGAAGATCTTGATTACCAAAGAGTAATTGCAGACCTAATATCAACTTGGATACACAGTTGAGTTCAAATAGGAAGATGATCTCAGCAACCAACATTAAATTTTAAACGAAAGAAAGCTCAGTTACCAACTAAAAAAAACTTATTAATGTGAACTTGTGATTTGATTACTAAGGACATCTAAGTTATCCAGATGAAACAAGTTACCAAAAAGAAATAAGCTTCCACGGCGATTTCAGCTACCAAGAGAGCATACTTATCACTGATTACCAAGGCTACCAACATTAATTTTTTAACTTTTTATAGCTCAGTGACGTTGCTTAACTCAATAACCAGCGACAAATAACTTATTACGATCAGCTTGGTTACCCACCGTTTCTTATATATCGATGTAAACTTAGTTGCAAAAAAGAAGTCGGTTACCAAACAGAACTCAGTTTCCAAGAATAGCTTACAATTATCTTGGACATTTCTGAGCAAGGTCAACCAAGTTATCAGCAGAAAACCAGTTACCAAACTGAAATTTGCCAAATAGATCTAAGTTACCAAAAAGACTTAAGCTACCAAGATGAACTTGGTAGCTTAGTTGAGCTCACTCAACAATCAGATACAAAGTTCTGGTTCACTTACCAAGTTAACACAACAACCAGGACAAATAACTAATTAAGATGAGCTTGATAACCACCGATTTTTCACAAATCAATTTAAAAACTAAGTTTTGAAGTTACCAAGAAGATCATATTTACAAAAATGGTCACTTAGGGGAAATTCTCGTATGTTTGGCAAATTAAGCACTCGCGCCAAATTCCGTCCAATTTGCTCATTTTCACTATTTAAACAACAAATTTTGCAAAACTTTTGATAGAAACTTGTTTGCTTACTTCTTATTGAACTATTTTTCACTCGATTTCTGTAATTGAATGTCAAAGTCCTGATATGGCAATATTAGAGGCACGCTGGAATTAGATGCTGTTCCGAAAAAGACTACAGTTATCAAAAATACCTTAACAACCAAGCAAAATTTGGTTACGGAAGTATATCCATTGAACTGAATGAATTCAGTTACCAAATATAACTTTCTATTCGAAATAAACTCAGTTATAAACAACGAATTTCAAGCTAATTCAAGCTCATTAACACAAGGGTTTTATAGTAATTCTGATTCTGTTACCAAGCTACAACAACAACCATGGACAAAAACTAATCAAGATAAGCTTGGTTACCAACGATTTCTAACTTGTCATGTAGCAATCAGTTCCAAAGGAGAATTCAGCTACCAAAAATCTCAATAGTTATGGTAATTAAGGATCAGTTATTAAAAAGACCTATGCTACCAAGCAAAAATTGGTTACTCAAGTAAAGTCTCTGAACAGAATGATTTCAATTAGCAAAAAACAACTGTCAACGCGAAATAAACTCGGTTACCAACAATGACTTTCAAACTCGTTCGAGCTTGGCAAATCACTCAAGTCATCTTAGGTTACCAACGAAGTTGCCAAAGAGACCTCAGTAGCTGAGAAGAGTCAAGAAAAAACAAATAGGGGCATCACTAAGTAAGGTTACCAAATGTGATCTCAGTCACTAACATAGCTCGATTGCCATGGATTCCAATATAAAATTTTATACGATAGCAAGCTCGGCTTCCAATGGCAGGTGATGTATCAAGGTTTATTTAGTTAGTAAAAGTAAAAGTAAATCTTTCCCAGTTCCTGAGGGGAACACCCGTGAAGAGTATCGGGGCCGGCATTTACAAAGCGGATTCAGTGGCAGTTTTTCACTCAACTAATGTTAACATGTTTTAGGGTAATGTTAACATTCCATAGGTCGCCTCCCTAAGGTGTCGTGATAAGGTCCAGTTTGTGACGATACACTACCTTCCCTTTACTAAGCAATCGAATCCAGAAGGGAATAGATCACCAGTTGTGTTGGTCCGAGCCGGGATTTGAACCCCGATCTACCGCTTACGAGGCGGAAGCGTTACCACTAGGCTACGTGGCTCGGTCGTTTATTTAGTTACCAAGGATAAATCAGTTCAAAAAGTGAATTTGGTTACCAAGGTGAACTTAGTTACAAGGAAGAAAAATCGCAACGTAAACTGAGTAATTTGTAACCGAACAACGTCTTTGGACACGAAAGTTTAAGTCAACAAGGAGATCATCTTCTCTAAAGTAAACTCATTTTATAAGAATAAATCAGTTACCAAGGTTAACTGCGTAACCACAAACAAAACAATTAAAAAATCTCCAAAAACAGATGAATCAGTAGTCAAACTGAACTCAGTTTACCCAGTTACCAGTGTGAACACAGTTACCAAGATGAATTAAGCTAACGAAATGCCCAACCAAGTAAACTGCGTTGTCATGGAAAAATCAGTTTAAAAAAAAAACGTTTTTATCCAAGAGATATTTCAGCTACCAAAGTAATAATAAAAAGTAGTCAAGTTTAACTAAGCTACCAACGGCTACCAACACAAAACATTCAAGCAATGTGAACTCTGTATCATAAAAGAAAAGGGTTAACTTATCAAAGCCGTCTCTGTTACTAAGATTGAATTAGTTACAAAGAAAAAAGTAAAACTTTGTTACTAAGGTAAAAAATTTAACAATTACAAGCAGTTTTGAAATTAGAAAATCTCTGCTACCAAGGCTGGCTTAGTTATCCTAAAGATCTTAGTTGCCTAGGTTAATACCAAAATAATCAAAGCATCAACTTAGCTTTCAAACGTGCTAAAACAGTTTCAACACACGCCACATTTCGCAAATCCCACTTTGAACTCGCTCTGGATTCGATCAGTTCGCACTGTGGAATCACATTCGAGAGCACGCCGCAGCCCTACTTTTTTTCCCAACAGTCCCAGAGACCGCGGGAAACACATTACGCTGATTACACTTGCCGGCCCACCTGGGCGTGTGCACCGTGAAAAAAAACGTGTATTTTAATATGATATGAAAACTCTACGTTGCGTTCTTGTGAGTTTCAAAAAATTACATGTAATTTCATGTAAAATTTTCACCCCTCATTTTCGTCGCAGCGCGCTGGACCAGGGCTAGATGCACTCATTAGGGCGCGTTCAATGTATCGATCTCTCATCGGCGCAAATAAGTGTGTCGCTTCCGTTCGTGTGTGTAGATTTGCGGACGACACCTCGCGGAACCGGTGCCAACAAAACAAGGCAGACTGCACTTTTGAAACGGTGTTCCAGTTTCCAGCCTGTAGCTAGAGTTCCGAACCAGACATGGGGAATGGCACGGGAAGAAGTGTAGTTTGGAAATCGTTTAACTGGATATTAAGCGTCACCGTGAACAATTATCGTGAATGTTGTGAAAACGTAACGCAATTTGGGTAACGTCTGTGGTAACGGGTACATAACATTCATCGTGTCATGAAGAAGATAAACCAAAATTTATACATTGCAATTAGTGCTAATAGTTATTTAATTTGTAATAGCTATTATTCACGATACCATGAACACAAATTCATGACAGTTTGAACATTTCCTTCAGTGTTGCCAGCGTTGCCACCGCGCAAAAGAGCTTATCGCTAAGCTTCTTTTTCCACCGCAATGCAGAATTGCCTGGGGAACTCCGGAGTTCTACCTCCAACTCAACAGTCACGGTGGATCGTTGACTACTTTGGCAGCATCCAGAAGCATTCGTCAGTCGGTATCGACGAAGCGATGATAAATATTTTTTTCCCTCCTCTCTTGCTTTCCTCTCATCCGCAAAAACGACGACCACTTACGAAACTCTCCTTGGCAAGAAACGCGCCGAGTTCATGTAACGGTATTAACCAGATTCGAACCAAGAACGGGGGGGACTGGGACTGAACTGCACTGTGGTGGGATCTCAGAAGTGGGAACGTAACGTGTCAGGTGTATCGGACTCGATGGATGCACGCGAACGTGGGATTGCGTAATTCTGGGAATCGACCTGCTGGTAGCGATACGTAACTGTTTGAGACTTTCTGTATCACTTGGGTTGCAGGGAACTCATTCTAGATTTCAGATTTTAATTTTTTTGTCAATATAAATATTAACATGTGTACGATGTCTTCCATGTTTTCATAATCAATCACAGTCTGTAAATCGAACAAACTGATAAGGTCCTAACCGGTCAACAGCAGAATAGCAGGTCTGTTGTATACGAGAATCGATTTTCTGGCTTTGTTATATCAGTCGGTTATCTGCCCGAGGGTTCGGCAGCAAAAAGCTGCGAAAATGCAAGTTTGTTTGGAAATTTAATAAATTTCTCGTTTTAAAGTCTCGAACCACAATCTTTAAAGGTGCTTCAACTCACCTTAACCGCCAAGGTAATCCATACGTGCATCTTATCGCCTCCATCATGCTTATTAAAACCCCATCGACCTTTTTCCTAATTTGATAAAGTTTTCCCTCCCCTACCGGAGTGTCAGTAGCGAAGACCGCAATCTTCCAGTCTTTCCAGCAGCATCCTCCCCCCAAATTAGATTACCAGTAATAATCTCCCTGATCAAACAGCAAATATCACTTTACCTCATCAAATAATATCATTTTCGCTCGTCGTACCATCAATTTGCCATCCAACCCCACTCACACACACTCGCGCGCGCTGCTCAAGTAGCAAACAACAACAAACACCCTTGTCACACACACACAGCACCGCATTACTAACTGTTTGTTTTTCTTCTCCACTTACAGGCAATTGATATCGGACTCCTCCCTTCTCTCCTGGGGTCGACCTCCCCACTCACGGCAGCTGCTGGAACTGGCCAAGGATACAACATCACTTCGCACACACACCTACGAACTTCGGAACGCTTCCAGGATTCTGGGATTTTGCTATTCCGGTCACATCGACCTAATTGATTCCACGGGGTTCGATCGGTGGTTGGATGCTTCCTTCTTCTTCTTTGGTGGAACGGGGCTACGATTAGGAGTGGTTGTGTACTGACTTGAGATTAGCCCTGAGGACCCGTAATCTTGGCATTCGGCGCCCCACCTGAGAGTGTAGTTTGGTAACACGTACCGGTCATTGGTACACACCTGAGTTATGGAATTTGATTTGATTTTTTACCCCTGTTTTCTTACTCTTGCAAATTTCCTCAGTATTTTGGAAATAGACTTGATTTGTATTTTTTTGATTTGGCCCAAACTTTTTGGGGCCTAGTGATTCATCACGCCCAAAAATCAGAGACGCATCGAGCTCTACAGGCTCAATAAAAACTCCTTACCTGCTCTGTATGGTAGAACAGAGCTAAGCTCTGTATGCAGCGAACAGAGCCAGCTCTGTATGGGGAAAAATAATATTGATTTGCATATATCTCAAAAACGATAAGTTTTAGAAAGTTGACATGCTCTAGAAAGTTGCTGGTACCAAAAGGTTCTATATTATTGTCTCAGACGTCATTACAATTTGATTGATTTTAGTTGTGCAAAACAAGAAAAAACTATTTATTTTCTAAGATACAAGGTAAAGAATATTTTTGTTTTCGACAAACTTGCTCAGCTACCAAAAATGAACAACTCTCTCGAAGACACCAAAGCTCTATCTTCAATAGATACCGAAATAAAAAATAAAAACTATTTTTATAATAAATACTGCTTGCGACAAACACAAAGTGACCGCGTCGTAGGCACAGGTAATATGAGACATTAGGGTGTAATATGGTTGTATGGAAAAAAATAAAGTTGTCCAAATTTAGCGAGCACAGCAATTTTTCAGTTCCTTTTGGTGTCCTAAACAACTCCCCAAAGTTTGGGAACGATTGGTTTAGTCCTCACTTTGCGCAAAGCGATTCAATTTTCCATATAAATTTGTATGGGAAAACCCATTTTTTTTAGTTTTGATATTTATAAAATCCACGTTTCACGCTGTACTAAAACCGGATTCATGTTCGGATGCTCTGGAATGTGCTCTACAACTTTCCCGAAGAGAGTATGATGCTAACTTGCTCGTATAAAAAGATACAGCATGTTCAAAACTCGTCTAAAACGTGTTTTTTGGACGAAAATCACGTTTTAGACGAGTTTTGAGGACGCTGTATCTTCTTTCAGGGACAAGCTAGCACCATACTCTCTTCGGGAAAGTTGTAGAGCACCTTCTAGAGCACTCGAATATGATTCCGGTTTTAGTACAGCGTGAAACGTGGATTTTATAAATATCAAAATTCAAAAAAATGGTTTCCCCCATACAAATTTATATGGAAAATTGAATTGCTTTGCGCAAAGTGAGGACTAAACCAATCGTTCCCAAACTTTGGGGAGTTGTTTAGGACCCCAAAAGGAACTGAAAAATTTCTGTGCTGGAAAATCGATTTTGATATTACACCCTAATGAGACATGTTTGGTAGAAGTCGTCTGAAGTGAAAACTAGTATAGCAGAGTGTTCATAGAGAGTTTTTATGTTAAATGCTCTCGTCTGGATGGTTGAAAGAAATTTCAGATAAAATTATACAAATTTATAAAATTATATTCTTTTTATTGTACTGGTAAGTAATTAAGATTAGAAACAATAACATTATTTTACAGCTATTTTTATGTTTGTCTTGACAAAACAAATGTTTAACAAAATTACAAGTTTCGTACAACAAATTAAGATAAAAAAAAACAATTTCAAATACGCAAGTTTAAAAAATTAAAAATAAATCTTCTAACAATTATTTTAATTTTATAAAAAGAAAATCAGTTAACATATGTTTAACCTTATAAAGATTTCAGGAAACTTTGCCATTTTATTTAATTCAACAGAAAATAAACTATGTATAATATTCAAGCAAGATAACCATAAGAAAGTTTTAAGCTCTAAATAATCTCTATGATATTTTTTTAAAATTTTGTCACCTTTTTTTAACAAAATAAGAAGTTGAAATTAAATAGCAAAAACCATTTTTTTTTATTTCTCAAGCAAGGAAATCAGTGAAGAGTTTTAAGCTCTATTGCTCTCTATGGAAATTTACCATTTTATTGCCTGTATTCTAAATATTTTTTTTTATTTTTCAAACAGTGAACGCAGTGAAGAGTTTTTAGCTCTAAATGCTCTCTATGGAAATTTGCCATTTTATTACCTGTATTCTAAATATTTTTTATTTTTCAAACAGTGAACGCAGTGAAGAGTTTTAAGCTCTAAATGCTCTCTATGGAAATTTACCATTTTATTACCTGTATTCTAAATATTTTTTTATTTTTCAAACAGTGAACGCAGTGAAGAGTTTTAAGCTCTAAATGCTCTCTATGGAAATTTACCATTTTATTACCTGTATTCTAAATATTTTTTTATTTTTCAAACAGTGAACGCAGTGAATAGTTTTAAGCTCTAAATGCTCTCTATGGAAATTTACCATTTTATTACCTGTATTCTAAATATTTTTTTTATTTTTCAAACAAAGGAAATTAGTGAAGAGTTTTTAGCTCTAAATTCTCTCTATGGAAATTTGCCATTCTATTACCTGTATTCTATATATTTTCTTTATTTCAAACAAAGGAAATTAGTGAAGAGTTTTTAGCTCTAAATGCTCTCTATGGAAATTTGCCATTTTATTACCTGTATTCTAAATATTTTTTTATTTTTCAGAACATTTAGAGCTAAAAACTCTTCACTAATTTCCTTTGTTTGAAAAATAAAAAAAAATTAGAATACAGGTATTATATTGGCAAATTTCCATAGAGAGCATTTAGAGCTAAAAACTCTTCACTGCCTTCCTTTGTTTGAAAAATAAAAAAAAATATGTAGAATACAGGTAATAGAATGGCAAATTTCCAAAGAGAGCATTTAGAGCTAAAAACTCTTCACTAATTTCATTTGTTTAAAAAATAAAAAAATAATTAGAATACAGGTAATAAAATGGCAAATTTCCATAGAGAGCATTTAGAGCTAAAAACTCTTAACTGCCTTCCTTTGTTTGAAAAATAAAAAAAAATATTTAGAATACAGGTAATACAATGGCAAATTTCCATAGAGAGCATTTAGAGCTAAAAATTCTTCACTAATTTCCTTTGTTTGAAAAATAAAAAAATATTTAGAATACAGGTAATTCAATGGCAAATTTCCATAGAGAGCATTTAGAGCTAAAAACTCTTAACTGCCTTCCTTTGTTTGAAAAATAAAAAAAATATTTAGAATACAGGTAATACAATGGCAAATTTCCATAGAGAGCATTTAGAGCTAAAAATTCTTCACTAATTTCCTCGGGGCAAGACAGTGAAAAAACCAGAACAAACGAGAGTTACTCCGGGAGCAAACGGGAGGAATCGGGAGAAATGAGAGAAATGTCACTTTTGACATTGTTGACGTTTCATTTTTGATGACTTTTTGACAATTTGTTCCTCATCGGATTCAAGCGAGGTTAGAGTGCGGTCCTTTCATACTTTTTGGGTGTGTTTTCGCGATGTTCTCTCTTAAGGACGTTGCTGGAGTCCTTTTGGGTGCCAAGATTACTAGCAACAAGGAAGCTGAGATTGCAAGACCATCCGGAACGGACACATTATGTAAACGAAGACGACTGCCGGTAAGGCCAAGTCCGTCATCATCGTGTCCAGCTCGGAGTTACATGTTCCTTGGTGTGGCTTGTAAAGCGTGCTGCGAGACCTGTTTGCGATGGTCCGGGATCCCGCGCTTTGGATCATGTCCGTCAACAGAAACGGCGCAACCGATCGCAAGGAGCACGAAATCATCCTGTTGGTCGAGATGGTTGATTCGATGCGGCTTTCAAGGTTATAGTTCTTGGCGCCGCTAACCGGATGGACATTCACTGCTGCATCTCGATCGTTTCAATAAACAACACTTCGTGCCAGACCGGTTTTTGGGGGTCGCGTAGTATTTTCATCTGATTTATTAAAACGACTTGTTACGGAAGATGACGGCGTAGACGCCGGATTTCTGCCCACGACCTTAATAACCCATCATCTTAAATCAATCTGTAACTGCAAGCTTTGGCAGGTGCAAGCCAATTTTGATTAACACTTAGCTGTAAATTCAATTGCGGGTGGTTCCTCGAGCACTCGGCTTTACTTTTTAAGGTCTGAATCATCCCCCGCGGAAAAGGAATCGGATATGCGCAGTGCTTTACCTCCAGGGTAAGGCTTTACCTTTGGCCTAGCCAAATTTCAGATTAAATAAAAAACAAAACACAAAAATCGTTGTTTTATTGTGTACGAAAAACAATCAAGGAAGAACAATTCCATCAGGTCTGATCTGGTGGATGTCCTGGCCTGGTGGGGACTTCTCCGCCACGTTGTACTTGTCCTCCCCGGATCAGCGGTCTTGCCGGCACGCGGTCATCAACTACCGCTTCTAACCCCATTCAAAAAGTACATCGACGAGTTGAGATTCGTTTTTCCTCCTCAGTTCTCATATCAATCCCGGCTCAGCACTAACGATGGAATCGTCCAACCGGAAACTGGATCACCCGACGACGAGAAACTAATGGCCAAATTCGACAACTTAGTCGTCAACGCCACCGCCGGATGTGCCATACTTTTGGGCATCTTCGAGAAGTGGTTTATAAATTCGTCCACCAATTAGTAAAAGTTCCGCTAGATGTGTTGCTTTGCGGGGACGCGGCTCATTTTCTTGGGTTGGGTGGTGGGACCACAGGATGCCAACGAGGACGATTCAGCTGTTGCTTCCACTCCGAGCAAAACTTGTAAATCGAGCCAGTCAACCAACCTAGCGGAGAAAAAGCAAAAATTCGCACAAAATATCACACAAAAAATCTTTACTTTGGCAAAAAGAATCTTACCTTGGCGCATGTTCCACGCAAGAATCTATCCCAATTTTGGGCCGGAACGGATCGCAAACTTCCCGCTTGTAAAAAAAACACCACAAACAATTATTTTGTCGCCCCTTTTTAAAAAAAAACTGCTTATTTTCTTAAAATTTCTTTGCGCAGCTCTATCCAAGCTCTATCTGGTAAATGTAAATAAACAAAACGTCATTTTCGCTCTTCTCTCATTTTTTCTCTTTCGTCTCTCAGAGAAATCTAGAGCAAATGGGAGCAAACGGGAGGAATCGGGAGGAATTTAGAGAAACCGGGAAAAATGAGTTGAAAAACCATCAAAAGCAAATTTTCAGAGCAAACGGGAGCAAAGTAGAGGAAACGGGAGGAACTTGGAGTAATAAGAGTAACTCCCTTGCTCACTGTCTTGCCCCGAGCTAATTTCCTTTGTTTGAAAAATAAAAAAATATTTAGAATACAGGTAATAAAATGGTAAATTTCCATAGAGAGCATTTAGAGCTAAAAACTTTTAACTGCCTTCCTTTGTTTGAAAAATAAAAAAAATATTTAGAATACAGGTAATACAATGGCAAATTTCCATAGAGAGCATTTAGAGCTTAAAACTCTTAACTGCCTTCCTTTGTTTGAAAAATAAAAAAAAATATTTAGAATACAGGTAATAGAATGGCAAATTTCCATAGAGAGCATTTAGAGCTAAAAACTCTTCACTAATTTCCCTTGTTTGAAAAAAAAATTAGAATAAAAGTAATACAGTGGAAAATTTCCATAGAGAGCATTTAGAGCTAAAAACTCTTCACTGCGTTCACTGTTTGAAAAATAAAAAAAATATTTAGAATACAGGTAATAAAATGGTAAATTTCCATAGAGAGCATTTAGAGCTCAAAACTCTTCACTGATTTCCTTGCTTGAGAAATAAAAAAAAATGGTTTTTGCTATTTAATTTCAATTTCTTATTTTGTTTAAAAAAGGTGACAAAATTAAAAAAAAATATCATAGAGATTATTTAGAGCTTAAAACTTTCTAATGGTTATCTTGCTTGAATATTATACATAGTTTATTTTCTGTTGAATTAAATAAAATGGCAAAGTTTCCTGAAATCTTTATAAGGTTAAACATATGTTAACTGATTTTCTTTTTATAAAATTAAAATAATTGTTAGAAGATTTATTTTTAATTTTTTAAACTTGCGTATTTGAAATTGTTTATTTTTATCTTAATTTGTTGTACGAAACTTGTAATTTTGTTAAACATTTGTTTTGTCAAGACAAACATAAAAATAGCTGTAAAATAATGTTATTGTTTCTAATCTTAATTACTTACCAGTACAATAAAAAGAGTATAATTTTATAAATTTGTATAATTTTATCTGAAATTTCTTTCAACCATCCAGACGAGAGCATTTAACATAAAAACTCTCTATGAACACTCTGCTATACTAGTTTTCACTTCAGACAACTTCTACCAAACATGTCTCATATTACCTGTGCCTACGACGCGGTCACTTTGTGTTTGTCGCAAGCAGTATTTATTATAAAAATAGTTTTTATTTTTTATTTCGGTATCTATTGAAGATAGAGCTTTGGTGTCTTCGAGAGAGTTGTTCATTTTTGGTAGCTGAGCAACTTTGTCGAAAACAAAAATATTCTTTACCTTGTATCTTAGAAAATAAATAGTTTTTTCTTGTTTTGCACAACTAAAATCAATCAAATTGTAATGACGTCTGAGACAATAATATAGAACCTTTTGGTACCAGCAACTTTCTAGAACATGTCAACTTTCTAAAACTTATCGTTTTTGAGATATATGCAAATCAATATTATTTTTCCCCATACAGAGCTGGCTCTGTTCGCTGCATACAGAGCTTAGCTCTGTTCTACCATACAGAGCAGGTAAGGAGTTTTTATTGAGCCTGTAGAGCTCGATGCGTCTCTGCCAAAAATTTCAATTTTCACGGGGACTATGATACACCAAATTAGTGAAAAAAAAATTGAAATTAGAAAAAATAGGCCGATAATAGAAGTGCGTGGGCAATAGGGTGATAACAACAATTTTAAATTTTGATAAATCTTAAGAGATAACCCCGCGCTTAATTCTGTAGGTAAAAATAAGAGACTGCGCCAAATTTGAGCCAAATTGGTTAAGGTTTAAGGGTCGCTATTGATCGTTGAAGTTTGTATGGAAAAAATCGAAGCAAATGTATGGAAAATTGAAAAAATGTGTTGGATCATTGCCAAGTGTGAGATTCTCATGTAAAGTTTGTGAGAAACAACTTTGCCGAAGACCGCAGAACGATCCGAGTTAACCTTGACGAGTTATTAGCGATTTAAAGAAGACGTTTTTGTATGAAATGTTTTTTTTAACCAATTTTGAAGGTCTCTTAAACGTTAACCGATTTGGCTCAACATTGGCAAAGTTACTTAATTTTACCAATCGAGCCAGAGGGTATCTCTGATGAAGATTTTTCTATTGTCATCCTAGTGGACAACATTGGGCATTCTCGTCAGACGAGAATAGACTTTGACATTATTTTTGAAAAATGTTTGTAAAAGAAATAGGAATAACTTTTGGAATAAGTAAAATTAAACTAGTGGTTTTCAACCTTTATTGATTTATTCCCCCCTTGGCTGAATTGGCATTATGCTCATATTTTAAATCGCAAAAAATAATTATGAAATTCCATTTTTCAAAAATTGCTCGAGTGTGAGGGAATGTAAATATTAAAAAATATAGTATTATTCAGAACAGTTTCACGTAGTTTTCCTTTCTTTTCGATAAACTTTTTTGAATTTTAGTTTTTGTCAGCTATATTTTTGAAACACCTGCAAAGATGAAATCAAAAGAAATAAAAATTGCTGTTGTATCTTATCAAAGAAATTCACATAGGGTCTTGTAAAGACAATTGTCTATTGCGGCGCTACTCTTGCGGTGTTCCCTTTGCTCTGATCTGGACAATGTGACTGGACTGCAGTGCAATACCGATCGGCTGGGCATTATTTACATGCGAAGACACGAGGAAAGTATTTTGGGAAGAGGCGCAAAGGAATATCCCAAGATTGATCACATGCTAGAAGAGCACGTGAAGCAACCGTTTTATACTCATACGGTTGCAGCTACCCAAGCTTCCCTGCACCGTGCGGTACACGCGGTTCACTTGTACCTCGGGTTTGCTTTGCGCCTGCTTTGTTCGGTTTACACCCGTACCCGACTCACACGAACCGAGGGTATTTTGGTTCATCGTACCAGCGCACCACGACACTCTCGGTTCGCCGCGTCGGTTTTGTGTCTGGCACTCACCCATGGCATGAACCCGGTATATGAGCCAAGGTGCTTCACTCGTTACGAGCCGAGGTACGTTCCGTGGTACGCGCTGGCGGTACAAAACGGGTCCAATACCACGGCGCGTACCACGGCACGCTGGGTTCATGCCATGGGTGAGTGCCAGACACAAAACCGATGGGGCGAGCCGAGAGTGTCGTGGTGCGCTGATACGATGTACCAAGATACCAATACACAAATGGGTTCAGGCACGTACCGAAGCTAGAAAACCAAACCCGCGGTGTGCGTTGGCACTGGCACATGGGAAGCTTGCTGCTACCTCTGAACTTAAACCTAAGGCTGCCACCCAGAGAAGAACCCATGACTTTCCGCTTATGAGGCGAAACCCGTAACCATTCGGCCACAGGAGGTTGTCATACATGTCACAATTTTGGTAGCTGTTCATACAAAAACGGTACGAAAATATTCGAAAATTTATATTTTCGAGGAATTTTTGATCGATATATATATATAATAAAGTCAATTTTGAAATTAACACACAAAAAATCTCAAATTCGTATTTTGATTTTTTTTAATGTTTTTATATAAAATCCCGCAACCTTTGAGCCATCCGACCATACGGCAAAAAAAAAATCGCCGAGTAATATTTTTGTTGTGTTTTTTGAGAAAAAAAAAAAGAATTAAATATTACACTTTTTTATAAATTAAAATATCCGACACAAACTTTGAAAAATATTTTCAACGCCCTTAGTTGCTGATATATTGGCAATATAAATTGAGGTGCTATTTGAGTGAGACTTTGACTTACTCTAAAGTTGCGGGATTTTGTCCCCTAAAAACAAAAACTTTAAAAAAAATCTGAAAAATAAAGATTTTGGAACACTGATTATACCTACAACTTTGCCACAGACACTAATTCGATCAGAAAATTTCTTCAAAAGGTACAGATTACCTACGAACATTTACGTACCGTTTTTGTATGTAAAGGGAAGAAAAGACCCTCTAAAAGTTTGAGTCAAATAAAAAAAAACACAAAAAAAAAAAAAAAAAACTCAAGACTTTTCAATATCGTAGGGAATTGCTTTCCTGTAGGACTTATCAAACCGAAGAAGGTGTCTGTTTTATAATTGTAATTATTTACTTATATTGGCAGTTATCGGCGAGAAATACTAGGGGAAAGTGGGGCAAGTGTAACAAGCTAAGGAAATGCTTGTTATAACCCATCAAAACGTTAAAAAATCTGTCGTATTTTTTTATAATCATCTTATTCCAGGTCTTGACTAAGACTTTGAAAGAACAAGTTTTTCAAAAATCCTGTTTTTTAATGTAAAAAATTGATTTAAAAAAAAATATTTCCCGTACGTTCTACTCAACTAGTGGGGCAAAACGAACAACCCGTTGGGGCAAGAGGAACAATGCATGAAACAACATGTTAATTTGCTAACAATTGAACTGTTATCACTTAAATACATCAGATTAGAATGTATTTGAAACGTTTCTTTAATTTTTAGATTAAATAATAATATTTTTCTAAAAAATTGATCGTTTTTACAAAAAAAAATGTTACTTAGATGAAAAAAAGAAAATTTTCATAATATCACTATATTTTGTATGGACCAGGCCCGTGATACTGACGTAGCTTGCTGAAGCCGCCACCAAATGTTTGGTGGCGCTGTTTCGGGGATAACATTTCAGAGGGTCACAAATCAAAATATAATAAGTCTTATTAATTTTTTTGGAAAATAATCCTGTAGCTGCTCATATCGATTCTTTTCATTAAAATAAACCATAAATGCCGCCAACAACAATATATGTTTAGCAACAGGTCTCAGGCAAAGCTTCCCAGCAGGTGTCTTTTTCAAATCCTCTGAAATGTCTTCCGCAAATTCTTATTTGGCCAATGAACTTACAGATCATCATAATGTTAATTTAAATCTACAATTTGAGGCGGTTGAGCTCAACCATGTTGTTGGTAAACCTTAAGAGCGAGTCCACGAACAGGGCATAGCCCATTGTTAGGGACGCTGTGGGGCTTTACAAAAAAGCATGTTTTTGAGTCAAACAAACCAACTTCTATGGTACCCCGTGGTTTGAATGTGTTGGTAAATTTTCGACAAGAAAGCCAGAACAGCTGTTTTTAGACATATAAGTTCAAATTTAGAAACTAATTTTGTTGTTTTGTGTCTATTCCTACTGAAACAAATTAAAAAATATTCAAATATTGTGCAAAAACATTGCTAAAATCACTTCTCAATTCACCCCATGTGTCTCGATTTGCAATTGTTTATCAGTTTTTATGTAAATTTATGTATTTATTTCCCAATAAAATGTGTTGTTGCAGCAATCCTTATTTTTTTCCATACTAAAAATCCATATGGTACACTTGCCCCACCTAAACAAGATTTTTAAAAGCTCCCAACAAAAATAACCAAAAGTTAAATCATACTTTATAACAGGTTCAAGTCATTGGTAGGGACACTACTGATCTAGAAAAATAGCATTTTGATAAAATGAGCCTTAAAACGAACCCTAAGCCTTATTTTGTAAATCTAGTGCCCCGAGGCGTTTACGTCGTTTAGGCGGTTATGTGGTAGTAGAATCAGCTAATTGCATTGCTAGCAACAATTCCTCATACTGGAAATAATCAAAATTGTAAAAATTACGGCCGTACGAGCGATTGTTCCTCTTGCCCCATATGGTCGTCTTGCCCCACCTTCCCCTAAACTAACCTAGGACAGAAAGAGGAGTGATAGAATTGAAGATCGCGACAACCGTTTTTCCAAACCTTTTGTCAAATGGTCCAAACAAGGCGCTGCCAGTTATAAGAGTGATATTTGGTTGAACTAGCTTTTAAGGGGTCTTCCACTAATCAACACAGCAGATGTCGGAGAATTTCCACATAGTTGACACACGATAATTTCTTTTCGCGTTTCGTCATCTATGGGGTCGTCCCAATATAAGCGAATAATTATAATTGACTTCCGGTGATCATCCGGTGATATTGCATTTTATAATTGATAAAATCTTGGTGTTACCAAACTCATAAATTATATCAGTTAGATCACTAAGTAGAAAAAATAAAAAAGGGGAGGTTGAGTTGGAAAGTTTGCCAAAATAATTTATCTACAATTTTTATCTGAAATTTGTTCTACACAGCATAGTCCAGGTCATGAATGGCAAAAGTTCGATAGACAATATCTCGAATAAAAAACCTAATAAAAGATAGTAAAATTTATTCGATACGAACATTTTTTTTTTCTCTGCTATTCCTAAATGGATTAATAAAGCAGCGCAAGTACTAACGCCACCTAAAACTTGGAACTTAGACAGTTTTTTTTTAAAAATAAACTGATATCAAAAATATTTTTTAAATAAATTCGTTGCCGGTCAGCGAAGTATTGGACAGGCAGGCCATACAACAACAAAAATCTCATCGTTTATTCTTTTCTTCCTTCTCCTCCCGGCAGGTCCCTTTCGAGAAGGTTCAATTCTTTCCTTGGCGTTTCTTACCAACAAACAAAAAAAGGCGTTTTAATTTACTTAATCCTCCGGCGTGAGAGAGAAAGAGCGAGTGTGTGTACTGCCAACAACAATAGCAACAACAAACAACAACTACATCAGCAACTTCAACAATAAAAGTACAACCTGAAAAAACACACTCACACACACACTTACACATCCAACAGGTTTAAAAGTGCTCGTTTTAGAGGGAAGAAGAGAAGAAAAAGTGCGTGTTCTTCAAAAAAGGAAGGAGTTCGGAAAAGTGAAGCGCGAAAAAAAAGGAAAAGTGTGCTTACGCGCGATCGTGTGTTGGCGGGGAAAATTCAGTCGTTTTTTCGTCGTGTCGAAAGAGCAATAGCCGGGGCAGGAAAAGCATTTTCTAAATTTTTAATTAATCAAGTTTGAGCGCGCCCACGCGTTTTTGTCCTCTCCCCACCCCGCCAAGTGTGCCCGCGCAGAAATCGCCAGAAAAAAAAAACAACCCAAAAAGGAAAATAAACAGGAAAAAAACTGGCTCTTCAGCATCAATCAGCGGCAGCGGCGACCATAGTCACTCCAGAGTCGGCGGCGGTGGCAGCACTGGCAGCGGTAGCAGCAATGGAGGAAGCTAAGGCTAAGCTCACCGAAATCAACCTGTCCGACGACCCGGCGGTCACCCTCACCATCCGGCTCATCATGCAGGGCAAGGTAAGCGAGAGAGAGTCGAGAGTGGGCGGAGGACGTTTAATATTTGATGAAATGGATGGATGCTTCACTTTTTCTTCCTCTTTTTTTTCTTGTTGCAAATTGAACGTAACAGATAATGGAAATGGAAATTTCCATTAATCCGGTTGATTTCCGCGAAGGGGAAGGCGCGCTTTTTTTTCCCTTTTCTGCTCAATTTAGGGCAGCAAGATTTTTGAATGGAAGGTTTCTGCTTCTACATGCATAATTTAGCAATCTTTATTAAGGAAATCCTACAAACAACTTACATTAAAAAGCGGTTTGAAAGACCCTTAGAATTGAAAAAAAATATACTGGCAGTTAGGCTTTCTCACCATCGTTTCACGCTTTAACCAATCTTCATTATATTAAATATTCAACAAATCTCCGATATTATTATTATTATACATTTTAGCAGAGACAAAACTATTTTATATAAAATTATGTGATTTTAGAGAGTTTTTTTTAGTTATTGTTATTGAAAATTTCTTTAAATTTCTAGAGTTTTTCCCGCCTTTCAAAAATTATCAAACTTTGTAAAGTTTCATTAAATTTCGAACAAAGAGATGAAAGTTTTCCAGAAAAAAAAAAACATTTTTAAATCGGCTGTATCTCTGCAATTTTCATATCAAGCAATAAAAAAAATGTGTATTTTGTCAATGCTATGATCTTGGAATTATAGGCTGGTACAATTTGTTAAAAGTGTTTGTCTCCTTTGAAAAATATTTGCATCGGCCTTAGAATATAATAATTATCGACTTCGAACACTATATCTGGAGCAACATTTGAAAGGGGCGGTACGACTCGTAAAAGCAATGTTACTCCAGATATTATTCACTTGAATTGCGAGCATTTGGAACAAATCGGAACTCGGATTTGCATTCGGGGCTATTCATAAATTACGTGGACACCTTTTTGGAATTTTCCTTTGCGGACATTTGTGCATACCAAAAAAAATTGTCCACAAGTTTGTAAGTACTTCAAAAATCACATAATGCTCATTTTTTCATAATGTATTTTTTAAATTTGAGACTAACATTTTAAAAAGGTCAAAAAGGTTTTATTGTCAACGCTCCATAGAAAAAAAGTTATTTTTTGTGTAGACTATTGGGGGGTTCCACGAGGTTTATGGATCTTGATTTCTCATCTTTTTTTTTTTGCATTTTAAAAATACTTCTTGAAAGAAAAGCAGCCCCTAAAAAAAGTATTTTTACAAAGCTGACAAAATTTTCTGCAATGCTGACTTTTGGGCAATTCGTTTTTTGGATACAACGTCACAAAGAATTCAAAGCGATGAAAATGAAATTTTCCAATTGTAATCTAATTTGCCTGAAATTTTCAACTGATATGGCTTCAACTGATAAAGCCCTATTGTGGACCTACTATGCAAAGCATCAACATATTTCGCATTGTTCTCAGGAACGGGCTAACTAATTTGGCTCGTTTCAGGATTGTTTTGTGCCTTAAGAAAGTGTACTATTGAAAGTTGAAAATAATTTAACCATGTCATTGTAATAAGCATTTTAAGTTAAACATTTTTTGGATGCTTTTTGGACTTATTGAATGTATTTTGGAGACATCGCTGAACCTATTTTGGACCCACACTCTGATTGGTTGAAATTTTGACAACTCGAATTGCGGCGTGCGGCGGCAACACGCACACTTGCAAAAACTCGGTTTAATAAACCAAAGGGCCTATCCACGTTTATAATTTGGAAAATATTTATTTCAGAAATTAAATAATTATGATAAAACAATGGATATGCATTTGAAAACGTGTTTTAATTATATTGAATGAAAACTCACGCATCTTTAGCAGGTCTCTGTCCTATTTACAATTTCAAGAATTAGAACATAAAAGACAACTCGTTATTAGTCGCAATAAAAACACCTTAACGAGATTTTTTTTTTTAAATTATGTGTCAAAACCATATAATATTTAATAATATTTATTATTTACAAACTTATTTTATCTTTTCCTAGCAGAACAACATTTTCTTAATTATAGTTAACTAACTTTTTAAACTTTTCAAAATTTAAGCACTTCTCTACCACGGTCAGTATGATGAAAAATCTCAAACCTATCAAAGTTAGCCCCGCTATCAAAGTCATCCAGTTTTAATGTAATTAGAAATGTCTCAAATCATAAAATTCATTAAGTTTAATTAACCACTTATGCTAATTTTTTTTAACTTTAAAAGCCTGAACTACCTCAATTAATAAAAAAAGGTCCAAAATAGGGTCATATACCTATCTCGAAATCCAATGATCCAATTTCAATGTTTAAAAAAATAATTTTTGGTGAAATTTTCTGATCTTTTCAAAAAATGATTTCAACATTTTATAATCAAGCTTAAATTTTGAGAGGGTTTACAAAAAGATAATTTTCGTAATTTTATAATTCAGACCAAATTATTAAATTGCATTTCGCATTGATTTCTTGATGAAATATTGAAGTTTTTTTGAAACATATTTGATTTGCCTTTTCAAGCCAATTTTAAATGAGGGGGAGGGTGGGGACTTGGCTCAGAGATACTTGACAGTCATTAGATGCAAAAATTATCATTATTTTGAAATGTTAAAATTGTACAGATTATATAGCTTTTCAAAGAATACGTCGGAAATAATATTTTAAAAAGGACTGTATCTCAAATACTCAATCAGCGAACCTTCTGAAATCTGTTTTTGATGAAATATTGAAGTTTATTGAAAAATATATTATTTTCCTTTTCGAGCCAATTTTGAATGAGGGGGAGGGGATGGGGACTTGGCTAGCGATACCTGACAGTAATTTGAAGCAAATATCATCATTATCTCGGACTGCATTTTATTTGAAATGCTTAAATTGTGTAGATTGTATTGGTTTTCTTATTTAAAATCAGATGCAACATATTAAAAAGGCTGTATCTCGAAAACTACTTCAGCGAATGTTTTAATCGATCTATACCAAAAAACGGATTGCCTATTTTTTTTTCATAATAACCGTATTTTGAGCATCGTGCATACTGTAATTGGACGCCAAAGTGCTGATATGCCAAGATTAGAGGCACGATGTAATTACATGCTGCCCCTTATGTTAAAACAAACTAACTTAATCCACTTATGTGGTTGGTGCCTTCCTCACTCTTTACCAACAATGGGTGATATGACGTTTGGTTTGAATTATTTTAGACCCGGAATAAAAAATACACAGTACACAGCGGTTGCCAGATCTTCAAACTTTTTGACTCGTTTGAAAGGCCTTTCGATTACCTACCCATCGATGGGTTAGATGATGGATCCGGACATAGTTTGCATACATTTAAATGTGATCCGGTCTCAAAAAAGTACATAAATATCACATAAGTAGTCATAACTTGAGACAGGGTTGCCAGATCTTCAATGTTTTGGGCACATTGGAAAGGCCTTTCAATTACCGATCCATCGATGGTATTTTTTTTTAATGTTCCCTAATGAGTTTGCAGGCCCTCTGTCACAAGATATCGGGTAATGGATTTCTGATTCGAGACAAAAATAAAAATAATCGAAATGTTTTAAATTTAGATTACAATTTCGCAAAAATACAATTTATGGTTTTCACAAGCTTTTCCTAGATCTGAAAATTCTGTCTAAAGCTTCGAAAAAAATAATATAAAAAATAAGCTTTCTCTTGACAACAATTTCTTGAAATTGAGTCCTGGGACAACCTTCTACGATGTGTGGTCCAGAGATTTTTATGTTTTAGAATGAAAGTTTTTTACTTTTCTTTATTTTAAATTTTGAAAGATGTCAAAACTTTGCAAAGTGGGGAAAAAGGGCCCAAAAAATTACCGCAACATGATTTCGCGCAAACCATCGATTGCTATTCACCAAAAGCTTCGTTTTTGCACCAGGAACAATAATCCGGTGAAAAATCGCACTGCACGGACCGCTGGCCGGAGTACACTGCCGTTTTACGGCGATATGATGTATACGCCATCGAGGTGATTTTGCTGTAGACACGATTTTCTGTTTTTGTTCATTTTTTCAATTTAAAATGACTAATTTAAGGTCTGCTCTGTAGAAACTGTTAAAAGTACAATAAAAATGTGGCCCCTACAAAATTTCTTGTTTTTTCCTATTCTCTACGATTTTAAACCACAAACATCATTTGGCCGAAAAAATAGCGATAAAAAATCACTACTTTTACTTCCCAATGATGTATGTATTAGGGTGGCTTGAAGTTGTATGGGAAAATTTCAAAATGGACTAATTCAATCAGAACAGGCATTTTCCGGTCCCATTTGGGCCCCCAAACAACCCCCCAAAATTTGGGAGCGATTGGATTTGACCCGGCTTTCCGCAAAGCAATTCAAATTTGTATGGAAATTTGTATGGGAAAACCCTCTTTTTTACATTTTGATTTTTATAATTTTCATTTTTCACTCAATTTAAAAACTAACACCGTAGAAGTATAGTCCTGAATGTCCTCTAAAACTTTCCCGAAGAGAGTGTGGTCCTATCTTGCTTCTGAAAAAAGATACAGAGTTTTTAAAAGAGGCATTTCAAAATAAGTGCTGAAAATTATATTTCTTGCCAACACTGCCAGTACTTCGGTAGATATTTCGAAATCTTATTTTTTAACGTAATAAGGAAGCAACCTAGCAAAATGGTGTCTTTGGAAAAGTTGTTGTATATGAATGTGGCTTTTATTTAAAATTATTGACATGCAGGGTGACACACCTACAGGGTGTCAACCAAGCCCTAACTTCTACTGGTGACCTTTTAAAGCGTTGGTGTCTTAGGAAAAGTTGTTAAGCTACTTATTCCAAGAAAATTTGACATGGTTGGAAGACAGGGTGGCATATCTACAGGGTGTTAACCCATTTCTAGCTTCTATTTAAGACCTTTTTGATCAAAGTGGGCGAAAAAGAGTACAAATCGCAAATTAGGCCTGCCACTCTCCGATCAGCTGTATTTTTTCTGTAAATTGCTCTATAAAATGAAAGGAAGCTGAATAATGGAATTTATTCTGTAAAAATGTTTTGGATATTGGAGCAATCTCTACAAAATCAGCCGATTTCGACCATTTTTATTTTATTTATTTTTTTTTTGGTTCAAACTTTGTGGAGGCCTTCCCTATCACCAAAGAAGCCATTTTGTGTTATTGGTTAACCCATACATGTTTCGCAGCTACTCATACATAAATGGTACGTAAATATTAAAAAAAAATCTGTAACTCTTCATGATTTTTTTTATTGATTTGGTGTCTTCGGCCAAGTTGCTCATTTATTAAGCCATTCAGAAGTTTGGAGTTTGAAAATTATTCCGACGATTTTTGTTTTTTTCTAAATAGTTTTTTTTTGAAAAAAATCTTGTACTTAAATTTTTTGACCCTCATTTTTTATGTAAAATTAAATTTGTAAGATCGGAAACTGTTTTTAATCATGCGCAATCGATTCCCCAAGAAATTTTATGTGAAAAACTGACTTTTTACGAATTTTTGTTCAGCCTCCTTTTGCGTGGCAGGCCTAATTTGCGATTTGAACTCTTTTTCGCATACTTTACAGTGATCAAAAAGGTCTTAAATAGAAGCTAGAAATGGGATAATACCCTGTAGATGTGCCACCCTGTCTTCCAACCATGTCAAATTTTCTTGGAATAAGTAGCTTAACAACTTTTCCTAAGACACCAACGCTTTAAAAGGTCACCAGTAGAAGTTAGGGCTTGGTTGACACCCTGTAGGTGTGTCACCCTGCATGTCAATAATTTTAAATAAAAGCCACATTCATATACAACAACTTTTCCAAAGACACCATTTTGCTAGGTTGCTTCCTTATTACGTTAAAAAATAAGATTTCGAAATATCTACCGAAGTACTGGCAGTGTTGGCAAGAAATATAATTTTCAGCACTTACTTTGAAATGCCTCTTTTAAAAACTCTGTATCTTTTTTCAGAAGCAAGATAGGACCATACTCTCTTCGGGAAAGTTTTAGAGGACATTCAGGACTATACTTCTACGGTGTTAGTTTTTAAATTGAGTGAAAAATGAAAATTATAAAAATCAAAATGTAAAAAAGAGGGTTTTCCCATACAAATTTCCATACAAAATTGAATCGCTTTGCGGAAAGCCGGGTCAAATCCAATCGCTCCCAAATTTTGGGGGGTTGTTTGGGGGCCCAAATGGGACCGGAAAATGCCTGTTCTGTAAAATCGATAATGTCGAGCCACTCTAGTATGTATACATTGCTTGATCAAAGCTGGCTACTAGGCTGGATATATTTTTTGTGCCAGCTATTTTGACAGATGAGCGGATCCCTTAATGCATTGCCCACGTGGATACTTGAAGGGGAGGGTATTAGAGAGCGTTCTTTTATTACGTAACGCAGTTGGGGAGGGGGTTGGAGGCCGTGTTACGCTCCATACATTTTTTTTAAAATTTGTATGGAAATTTTGTTACTAGGGGGGAGGGGGTCTAAAAATCCGTTTTTTTGCGTTACGTAATAAAAGAACGCTCCCTTAGCGATTGTCTAAGCTCCATAAACACATTTTTTTTGCATGAACAATTGTCCACAAGGGAGGTGCGTGGGTTTAGAATTTTCAAAAAAGTATCTACGGGGATGTGGATAAGGTGTCATCCATTAAGTACGTCACATTAAAATCAGCCAAAATTTACTCCACCCCCCTTTGTCACGATTTCCCTATGGTTTTAACACGCAATGTCACGCTTACTCAAAACCCCCGTACTTTATGGATGACGCCTATTGGACGTCCCCTAAGAATTAAATCGAAATAATGTAATAAAATATTGCCAAGTCTTGATTTGGTCCCAAAACCTTAAATCAACATTCAAACAGAATTGAATTTGACTTCTAGCAATTCTCAATGTATACATACATCATGATGAGTAAAATTGGCGTATACATCATTGTTTGTTTGCTTAATAAAATGGGCCCCAGAGCAATTTTTTGAAAAATTCTTTCATCAGGAGGTAGCTTTTAAGATTCTTTATCAGACTGTACAATAAAATTGAAAATGTCCAAAATGGCGTATACATCATATCGCCGTAAAACGGCAGTACAGGCCACCGGAAGATCTGTATTTCTGGAAAAAGTATCTGATTTATCCAATTGTGAACTGATACGCTTTCTTCTATCATAAATAGTCATGCAAAACAATCATAGAATAATATTAAATATCAAAGGACCCATCAGAACCGGTTACACCGATCTCCGGTGGCCACATCTAGAACAGCATTAGGAACCAGTGTTAACCAGTCATGCGACGTATCAAACTTCTTGATTTTGGATGGGAACATGAGTTGTACACTCCTCTTTTAAAAACATGAAGTGTGATATGTCGCAAGAGTGGTTTTAGGAATTTGCCAAATATGATCTTCGTATGTGGCCACCGGAGAACCTGGGAACCGGTCAAGGAGGCAGAAATACATCTTAAAAACACTCTCCATCCAAAATCAAGAAGTTTGATACGTCGCACGACTAGTTTATGCTGTTTTCCACTGCGGTTCCGGATGTGGCCACCGGAGATCGGTGGAACCGGTTCCGATGGGTTCTTTGATATTTAATATTTTTCTATGATTGTTTTGCATGACTATTTATGATAGAAGAAAGCGTATCAGTTATTGGATAAATCTGATACTTTTTTCCAAAAATCCGGATCTTCCGGTGGCCTTTAATCCGGCCACCGGTCCGTGCAGTGCGATTTTTCAACGGATTATTGTTTCTGGTGCAAAAACGAAGCTTTTGGTGTATAGCAATAGATGGTTTGCGCGAAATCATGTTGCGGTAATTTTTTGGGCCCTTTTTTCCCCACTGTGCTTTGGGATAGTGCGAAAAAGAGGGGTTAGTCTGATTTGATATCAACTATCCCTCCAAATTTGAGCTTTGATTGAAAGACTTTTCCGCTAGGTTAAAATCATTGGAAATCTTTCAACCCTGTCCAAGGTTAAACATAGTAAATTGAAATGAAAAATGAAGCACGATGTGTGAAATGCTTCATCAAACAACAAAACTTCTAAATTCATTGTACGTCCTATTCCGATGCGTCTAATTTTCAACCACTCCCTGATCTTTAAGGTATTTTCTTAAGAATTTTAAAACATAGCTTCAGTTAGTTTTGCGGCGCATTTTCGTTTATCGTACAACTCATCGATACAACCCGTAATAAGTTCATATCGCCAGAACTTTCTTCTTCATTCTTTCCAGGTGTCGTTGATTCAATTTTGAACTTTTAAGTACCGCTCAAATCATCTTTTATCACTCGCTATCCCACTCATTACTGTGCTCTCAACTTCACCAACTTTTGCAGCGACTTTCTGTCCCCGGGACAAACGAAAAAAAAAAAACCTAACCTCTCTAATCTGTTCCGGATGCTCCGCAGGACCGGCGTTGTTGCCGTTTGTTGCTGGTGGAGTGGGAAATGAAACGATAAAACTTTATAATTGTTCTCGCACAGCTCGAGAGCAATTATGTGTGTTTGGTTGTGTCGTCGAACGACAAGCTTCGTTGTTCGTGTAACAAACGTCTAAATCGTGTGACAATCTTGTGACTTGTTTTTCCCTTCTACTCCCAATGCTCCAAGGATGGTGCCACATGCCGAGGATGCGAGCCCCCCAGGATATGTTTCCACTTTCGGATGTAATATGTTGTCCTACTCTAATTGCTTCGCCAGCGGCGTATGTTCCTGTCTAGGGTGCATCACACACACCCTGACTGACAGAGGATGCCTCTTTCGTTTATTAGTCTAATTAGAGAGGCAAGTATTTGCTTCCTCCTACCGGAAATTGATATTTTAAAGCTTCATTGAACCTCGGAGACGTGATTCCGTGCACGGTGGGCTCAAAAAACGTAAATTAAAAATTATTTTATTGGAAAACTTAGTACAAGATATATTGAAGATCTGCAACCCTGCCTTAAGTCATGAGTACTTGAATTTATGTAAATTTGAATTGCCAGATGTGCTTTGAATTAAAAGTAGAAAACGTTTTGATGACCCTTCGATTATTCATAACTTTTGAAGATCTGGCAACTCTGTCATCACGTATCACAACTTAAAATGTCACTTATTTTAATTTTGCGCTTACCATAGTATTGGATAGTTATTTTGCAATTCTAAAATAATTGATCTCTTATTTTCCTTTTTTATTACTCAAAAATATCAAATTTCCCAACCACCGTGTCAAAATTTAATGACAAAACTTTTTGTACCAAAAGCAAAAAAACTCCATCACGTAATCTAAACATTCGATCCCAGGACCTCCTCCTCCACGGCCGTGATTTGTTGACGGTCCATCCTACGCCCTGCTAGACATCGGCGCAAGTCGAAAGTGCTTCCGGGAAACGGAAAGTTCCCCGCCCGAGCATCGTCAACACACAAGGTCGGAAAGGTCGCAATCTCCTGGGCAACATAAATACTCCCACGGACAACTTGTACACTGCTGCTGCTCGAAAAGGGTTCTCCAAACTTCAAGTGAAAGTTTTGCGAAGAATTTTCCGTGCGAATGATTTTTGAAGAGACTTATTGAAAGTATTCGGCTGGGTTAGGGGAGGTTCCGTCTAAAAAGGGGTCAGTTGACGTTGGAAGGTCGTTTTTCAAAAAGTTTTCGTTGAATATTGTAACAACTTGGTATAAGAGGGAATTTTCAAGAGTGATCATTAGGGTGACAATTAACAAAATAATCATCAGGGATACCTTCTGATTCGATTCCTGCCAAGAATTAGTAACTGTGCCAATTTTGAGCCAAATCGGTTAAAGTTTAAGGGTCGCTAAATATAAATCGTTAAAGTTGGTGAAACAAATCTTTTCATATAAAAACGACTTCTTTAAATCGCTGTTACTGGTCAGGGTTAACTCGGATCATTTCTCGGTCTTCTATAAAGATGTTAATCATAAAATTTTACATTTTAATCTCGCCACCGGACGAGGATTCGAAACAGTTAACGCCACCTATTGCTGGGATTTAGATTTTTTTGCTTTTCTTCATACATTTTTGGGATTTTTCCCAAACTTCAACGATCATTAAACCTTAACCGATTTGGCTCAAAATTGGCAAAGTTACTTATTTTTACTTCAAGAATCGAGCCAGGGGGTGTCTCTTAAGATTTTCGTAAAACTATTTTTTCTTATCACCATAATGACGGTAAACGGCAAAAAAAATCTAAATTTAATTTAAAATTTATGTTCAACTTTTGATTTCTTGAAGTAATAATAAAGTAATAAACTTTGGAATACTAACAAACCTGTCACTTGAGTTGATTTTATTACCTTTTCAAGTTCAAATCGGTATTTTATTTCATTTTATTCCAAAAACATTTAAACTGACAACCCTGATATCGCTACAAAGTAAAATAAGTAGTTATGGAATGTGTAAAATTTTAAGGTTTTTTTTTTTCAATGTAATTTAACTATAATTTAAATGAAAAAATAAATAAATTACATAGGTACACAGTAAAAAATCATGGTATTATTACATCTGGGATAGACTACATCTTTTTATTGTGATTTTACCTCTGGAAATTTGCAATTTTACCACTTTTCTGGTGTAATGCCACTTTTTTAGTAAATTTAGGTAAAATAACATGATAATAAGTAAGGTAAGGTTCAACCTTCCAAAATTACACCTTCAAGATTTACTGATTTTTTTTATTGTGTACAAGCCTTACCCGACAAATTTCGTTCTGTCCATTTTTCGTTTGTTGACGTTTTTAACCTTTTTGCTTATTCAGCCTCCTGTGATCAAATTTGATTTTACGTAACTTTTCCCTTACAAACGGCGGTGTTCCGGAATCGGTCTCATAGTGGCCAAAGTGTCAACTTATTAGCGTAAAAACCTTTCTTGGGCTTATACGAACCCAAAGCAGTAAAGAGCGCTCCGATCCGACCTCCCGTGTTCAAGTGATGCGCGTTCGAACAAAACCGTCGAAATTTTTTATATAATAAAATGTAATGTAATTTTTTACATTTTGAGAATTAAAATAACATTTTTTTGACAAATTTTGTCAGAATGATTTTTATGAAAAAAAGAATAATATAATTACACGTAAACAGATGTAAATTTTCTCACTTTTGAGATAAAATTACTTATTTTTCTGACATAATGTATTTCTGCAAGATTTTTACCGACTCAAATCTGTCTGAATGATTGCTATGAAAAAAAATAATAACACATAAAAGATGTAAACTTTCCCATTTTAAGAAGTGAAATCAGACATTTTTCTGGAATAATATTTGTCCGTTATTGTTTTTCTGACATAAACTCTGTCTGAATATATATTTTTTTTATATTAAATTTATCATAAAGAGATGTAATTTTTGTTATATAAAATTAAGCGAGAATATTAAATTATATTTGCCTGACAGATTTTTTTTATCAGGAAAAAATACTCGTTGCATTATGTTAATTTACACATTTTTCTGACAAAGTATCGGTTTGATTTTTTTTGTAATTTACGGCAGTCAGTAACATCTTTTCTCAATTTTTGTTGATTTCCATATTTATAGATGTAATATTACACATGTATAGTGTAAAATCACGTATAGTAGACAGGATAACTATTTTGTTCTATTTTCATCATATTTAACATCTGTTTATTTCAAATAAACGTTTAGTAAAACTTTTTATTTTTTTATTTTTTAGTTTTTTGTTCTTAAAAACTCTGCTAATTTCATAATTTTTTTTTCAATTTTAATTTTTATTTTTTTAATTTAAATTTGATTTTTAAACAATATTAAAAAGGAAAAACATATATTAAGCTGAAAACTGTTCTAATATTTAAAGAAATCAGCGTTACAACTTACAGTAGAATTTAGTCAGTCGTGATTTTTTAATGAAGAGAAGAGGATAAAGCCAAATTTTACGTTTCGATTTCCGGTATACCCGGGCAGACGATAATAACAAAATTCATGACATTTCAATAACAAATCTGTTAAAATAACTGAAAGCGTTATGGAATCTTCTTGAATTTTTTTTTGCATTAGAGTTTAATAACAGTTTATGTTATCATAACAAAATTTGTTATTGGTCTGATCAGTGCTGAAAATGTCAGGGGTCTTGACACGAAAATCGGCGACGCTGACACGAATTTTTCAGATCCAGTTACTGAACCGCAAAACCGTGGCATAAACAAACCCGGCGCAGTCGTGAGTGCCCTAGTTCATTGAGCAGCTGCAATGCGAGGCAGTAGTCGACCAACGCTCATTCGAAGTTGCACGCACACACATAAAGAAACAAGTTTTTACACAAAAAGTTTGTATTTATGCGTGGAAATGTTTTTTTGAATATAAGTCATGGTTTTTTGAAGTGTTTTGCACAGTCTTGATCCATTCAATTGTTTAAAAATAGTCAAAATAGTGTTTAAAGAGGATTTTACGAGTCAGTCATATGACACGAATGAGTGTAGCTCATTTTTTCATGCCTCGCATTCTCCAGCAGCCGACCGGCACGAGTCAGGCGGCAGTGGTTGAACGGACACAGTAGGCTTACAGTCTCATGCTAGCAGTGAACTGACATTTTGGTTTGCTTCATGTGTACCCTGGGTTGGAAACATTTTGCAGGCCTGGGTCTGATATTGATTGAAAGCCAAAACAACTTGAAAATAACATTTTTTGTTATGGAAGAATACCTCCAACTGTTATTGAGATGATCGGATTAGTTGTTAAAATAACAAAAAATAATAACTAAGAATTGTTCAAAGAATAACTAAAATTTTTATTAGTCTGTTATTACAATAACAATCCAATAACAAAAAAATCATAACGACGAATAACAAATCTTGTTATAAATAACATAAAATGTTATTGGCCTAGTATTTTCAAATATAAAAAAAATGTTATTCCAAAGTTATTTCCGTCTGCTCGGGACAATACATAGTATTATTCTCTATCTTTATTTAAATTCAGATTAGCTATCAATCTTATCCACGTTTTTGGCTTCAATGTTCTTCGTTTTGTTTCATTGGACTTTTTTACGATTTTGTAATTTTTCATCTGAGCCATGGTCGACAAAAAATAAATCTTGACTTCACATTCAAATTCCCCTGTTCATCTAACAAAAAAAGATTCTCCTACAATCTCTCCAGTTGGTTTGTCATTCTACCATGAAGCCAAATCCATGCCCCGTAAGTTATCTCTGGATCACTGCACACGTAATTGAAACATGCTCGTCCATACGAGGATCCTCGGATACGGCGGCGAGGTCACGAGTCAACGTTGAGAAAAGAGCTCATGGATCCATCAGTTAGCATCATGTGCGCTCCTACGCAACAAAAAACGGGGGATTCAGAATCTCTTAGATTTTCTCGCGCGCCACACCTGCCGGTCTTCCAAGTCTTGAAACTGGCCGTCCTTCGGTGGCTTCGTTGATGAGCAAACTCTCGGAAGCAACAGAAAAACTGTCCTCGCCTTCGGCCATTCCATCCAGCCAGCCAGCATGGTAGCCAAAAGGGGTAAAAAATACTTCAACGGGTTTCTCTTTTCTTTCAAAGAACTTCAGACCTTCGGTCTGAACCCCGGTCGTCATCCGACGCCGTCCTGCGGGCAATTCTACACAACCTCTCTCTCCCTCATTTTGAACGAGAAAACTCTTGAGCACACACCCACCCCTTTTTTGAGTGATTTTCCGTTCTGAGTTGGGTTGGCATGAAATAAGAGTGAAGTCTGAGGGTAAATCGTACGAGTTGAAACTCGTAACGTGTAACCGTTTTGTTGGAGAAGGAAAAGTTTCATCGAAGTAATCGAAGATCTATTAGAGCTGAAGATCGACCGAGCTAGTTGTAGTGACACCAAAGTTCACTTGAAAGTACAAGTTTGTCAACATGCTATGACATTGAAAGGAAGGTGATGACAAGATGAGTTGAGTTGAGTTGAGTTGAATTGAGTTGAGTTGAGTTGAGTTGAGTTGAGTTGAGTTGAGTTGAGTTGAGTTGAGTTGAGTTGAGTTGAGTTGAGTTGAGTTGAGTTGAGTTGAGTTGAGTTGAGTTGAGTTGAGTTGAGTTGAGTTGAGTTGAGTTGAGTTGAGTTGAGTTGAGTTGAGTTGAGTTGAGTTGAGTTGAGTTGAGTTGAGTTGAGTTGAGTTGAGTTGAACTGAGTTGACGGACATCTTTCGAAAATTAATCTAGTGACAGCTTTTATAAACTCTGTGTGACACGTCAAACGAACATTTTCACTGCCCGATACGATAAACCTGTGAAACGCTATAATCGTGTTTTCCGGATTATCCCTAAATGGCGACAAGGACATTTCGCACAGCCGTGTGCTAGTGTGTTTATGTGCCACTAGCTTACGCTGATATAATTATCCACAAAACACACATGTTAAGCTTTGCTAGTCTTTTCCAGAGTTGTTTTTTTACCAGTTCGTACTTTCTGCCAATTTCCCAAACCTAGTATTGGCCGCGCCACGTCAAGAGGAAAACCGTGTTTGCGTTTCAATTTCCCTCCACCTCCCACACAAATTCACACAGTTCCAGAACCCCAGGAGCCTAAGCGGCGATAGAAGAACATCCAGTTTAATAAACCCGCTGTCTCTGCAGCCGGAGATAATATTATCAATTAAGGGGCCTCTCCGTTCTTGCAAATCTGTACCAGCCCCGTGTACAAATTTATTGAAATGGATGGAAACATGTTTTTGCCATTTTCGGGAAAAGTTTTTCTCCCCGGTGGGAAAAACGGGACGCACATACGGGCTCGGAAAACGTATAGGTGGAGGGCACATGTGGCATTTTTTTTGTGTCGGAATAGTTGCGGGAAGCTTTGTTTGTTTCTATTTGCCAGTTTGGCACTGTGTGTACCAGGAGCAATACAATTTCACCCTTGTGGTTCTATGGATAAAGAAAGCTCAGGTGCAATTTTTGAGAAAATGTTTTTGAAATGTTCTAAAAAGTTTTCAAAAGTTTAGGTCTTTCTGATTAAAAAAAATCTATGAAAATTTAGACGGGCTTCGATTTAAAAAATCGCCAAAAATCCATTTTTCAACCAATTTTTGATCTTTAAAAGCATTGGAAAGAAGAACTCTTAAAATTTTAAAAAATTTATGCGTTGGAAGTTTTACTTGTTTTATGTAACTTTGCTAATGTTTTTAAAAATGTCATTGTTTTAGGTCAACTTTAGCAGTGTTTTTTACTAACATTTCTTATATTTTAAGTTATAAGAAGTATACAGTAATTTTTCTAGTGCCCCAGACTATGGCTCTACGATTTTTTTTTACAATTTAAATGATAATGGTGCCATTTTATAGCAGAAAATGTGAAAAAAATGCAAAAAATTTAAAAAGTACTGTAAAAACATGAAAAAAATCGATAGCCAAATGTAATGATAGGAGGTGGTAGAGTAGGCCAAATACTACCAAAAACAAACATTAACTAAGCAAGATAAATGCAGATTAAAATACTAAAAATGAAACAACAAAAACGTAAAACAAGAGAAGTAAAGTTTTTCGTAGAACAAAAGTTGCTCAAAATTACCTCCTGAACACAGGAAAGATAAAAATCTTCGAAAAAAAAATTTGGGCAGTAGAGGGTTAAACTTTTAAAAATATGTGCAACGATGATCTTCAAAGTATCATATTGAACCAAAATTCTATTTCAATAAAAACATTTATTTAAAGCTTTTTTGTCCCCTCCTTCAAAATTTTCTCAAAAATGACGTGACCAAACATTTGTAATTATTTTAAATCAATCGTTAAAAATATTTATTATTCATTAAATTTCTCTTTTCTTTTCATAAATTATTTATTTTGAATTATTCGAAAGAACTCATTTTTTTTTATAATTTGAAACATTGGTATCGAACGAAGCGAAAATTTGTATTCTTTAAAATTTATGAGTTTTTTTTTGAAAATACTAAAAATTTTATAATAGACCTTATTTTTTGAAATATACTTAAATTTTCATGATTTGCAATATAGGTATCACACGAAGCATTTTTTTATGCATTTACACATTATTAGACTTTCTTTTTATTAAAAAAAAACTCAAACTCTACGAAATACCAAATTTTTTCGAATGTACAGTCCAGACTCGATTATCCGAAGTTTCGATTATCCGAAGTTCGATTATCCAAAGGTTTGTATGGGACTTCGGATAATCGAATCACGAACAAAAAACAGTTTTTTTTAATTTTCTTACTTGAAACATCAAATTCGAGTTCTGCGAACCCGTTTTAGTCAAATTTGAATGGTTGATTGCATGTAAAATTAAATAAATGAATTTTTCAACAATTCATCATCGCCATTTTGGCCTCCATCTTGGATTTACAAATTCTAAATCACTTCAGAGTATTTTAGGGGTCATAGCTAGAGCGTCCAATTTCCCGTCCCGGGAAAAAAATTCCCGGGATTTCCCGGAAAAAAATATTTCCCGTTTCCCGGGAAATTTTCAAATTTCCCGGAAATTCCCGAATTTCAAGCGAAAGTATACATTACCTAAATAAAGAAATTAATAGGATTTTATTTAGTTCTATTAATAATTAAAAATGAATTAATCAGATGGTAAAAAAAATTCATGGCATGATTTTTTTTCTGATCAATTTCAAATTCAAAACCGAACATAGATCTTTCTTAATGAAAATAAACTATTAAATTTTTTTTGTTAAATAATAGGTGTGATTTCATTATATAAATTATCCCTGAATCAGTTTTTTAATGATTATGTTTAAAAAAATTGAAGACTGATTTTGAATGGTGTTAATTTATCGTATAATTTGAATCATATTTTTGTGCTAGGAGAAGTCATTTATTAAACCGAAAATCAAAAATAAAACCAATAAATGTTTACAATAAACAACTTCGTTTTATTTGAGTAGTGCTCGATGAAATGCTTGCTTCAAATATTTGAAAGAAAAAAAATGAGCTGCTTCGAGTAAAAAAAAACACAAGAAGTGAGATCTTAAAAAAAAAAAAAAAAAAAAACAAAAAACCAATAAAACTTTACAATTTTGTTTATGAACTGTTTGAGACTTGTTCTAGGAATGATAATTGTCATCAAAAACGTAATTTCTAAATGATTGTGTTTATGTAATAATGTTAATCTTAATCACACTCTCTCAAACTTGCCACACAAGCAAGTTGAAAAGAAATGTTATGATTCAAGAGTAAGGATTTATTTTACTCACTGTTTAAACAATATGATAAAAAATAATTATCATCAAAATTAAAAAAATATATCTATTTTCATGAAATTGTAAGATTTTTTACGTGTAGTCAAGTTATCAATTGATCCAACACTTATTTTAACCATTGAAAACGCTGTCTCATACAATTTTGTTGCTTAATATATATCAGAACCAAGATTACATAAATTTGAATAAATTTTAAATTTCCCGGGAATTCCCGGGAAATTGGTTTAAAATTTCCCGTTTCCCGGGAAATTTGTAACCCCGGGAAAATGGACGCTCTTCATAGCTCAACAATCAAAAAATAAGAAAACGATTTTTTTTATCGTGATTCAATTATCCGAAGTATCGATTATTTGGAGTGAAATTTTTCCAAGGCCTTCGGATAATCGGATCAATTTTTCAAAATATGCAATAGGGGTATCAAACGAGCGATACTTGGTATTCATTTGAACTTTTTTAGACTTTTTTGTTAAAATACTAAATTTTTTACAAAATACCATATTTTCCCAAAAATACTTAAATTCTCATAATCTGCATTATAGGTATCAAACGAAGCGAAATTTGAATGAATTTTCACTTTATTATTTTATTACAGTATGTAAAAAAAGTATTTACACCCCTTGGGCACTATGCACATTCTGTAAAGTTTTTTTTTCAATTCAATCAATTTTTATTTCTTCTTTTGCTCAACCCGGCTCGATTTACATAGATAGTGATACAGAATTCTCTCTTCATCTAAATTTCAGTTTTTCGTACGTGTTGTACATGGTTGGTTTCTCATATAGTTTACATTTTGCAATTAAAATGCTCATGTTTAGTCATTTTGTAAAGAAACATGTAAACAATTTAAAGTTTGACAGAAACCTAGTACAACTTTTTATTCAGAAACTCATGCTGAACATTTTGCTACAAAAAGCACATGAAAAGATGATTTCTATTAAAAGTTATATAACAAATACTATTACAGATATCAAAAAAGGTGCAAAAAAGTTTGTACATCTTTCGAAAAATTAACATAAATAAAGTTATTTGTTGACAAATCACCATAAATCCAATCTCCCAACTCCAAATAGGCATCCTTGACTGATTTAAAAAAATAATTTGGATTGAATATACAAATTACAAATTACTTAGTATAAAAGTTTATATAACTGTGTAGGAGTCGTCTCCATGCCATAAGTACAAACAACACACCAAACCAAGCCTACTCCGGTGGAATCGCTGGCGGCGGTTGGACTCGCAATCCAAAGGTCGTCAGTTCAAACACTGGGGTGGAAGGTTCCTTGGAGTAGAAAGAGGTTTGGGTGCTCTCCCCATTCAAGCCTTCGGACTCCTAGGTTCGAGCAGAAACTTGCAATAGAGACCACAAAAGACCCGGGGGTCGTTAATGTGGATGGTTTGTTTGTTTTTTTGTGGTCGTTGAACGCAAATTTGATAATTTGTTAAGACCGTTGGGTCAAAAAGAATAACTTGTACGTAATTTTATCATTTTTCGTATTTTTGTTCTCAGGTCAGTTTTTAACTCTCCAAACACACACACTCATACAGTTTCGGAACCTGCTGCGGCGTGGTGTCCGCTGCATCAGTTCTGTACAAACCATTGGATGTTGGCCCTTAATACACAGTAATTATTAGTTTTTTTTTGCAAATTGTATTTATTTATTTCATAATAACTTTGCACTACATTTTGGGTGAAAATCACACAATTTTTATGTAATGGTCAATTTTCACACATTCAGATGTATTTTTTTTTGTATTTTTAACTGTATTGAAAAAAAAAACGGAGAGCTGAACAAAGTAGCAAAACTCGCCGGCTCTTCGGCAGCAGATATGTTCCCCGTTTGAAACATGTGAACTATGAAAATGAACTGCGGCGCGGGGAGCAACAGAAAAAAAAAATGTTTCAAAGTTCTTCTCGTCCTGTCATGTTCTGTTCGACTGGTGTGTTCGTGGCTAGGGCCAGTGGGGTATTTCGCTACTCGTTTTGGACGTAACATACCTGCTGGTGCTGGTGCACCTTTTAAGGGAATGTTATACTTTGCAAAGGGATTTTGGAGGGTTTGGACCTGGTTGTAGTCGTTGTAGAATTTTTAGTTTCTACTGTAGTTCTTTAAAAGCATCCCTAATCACTTTGAGAAAGGGACTCAGATCCGCTGGATCTGGTTACTATGAATCTACTTCCAGACTTTGAGTTTGACGTTTCGCCCCAGAATATCTGCGAGGTTGAGTGCACTATAATAGTTGGCCCCCGCTTTCTACAAAGGATTATGGTAATACAGCAGTGCCTTTTAAAGTCAGTCCGGAGGATGAGAGGGCGAACAATTCTTCGAGGAGGAGGTATTGAATATTTAAATTAAGTGAATTTTGCATAATTCAGAGCAACTCCGTGAAAGCGCGCTCATAGCCCCGTGAATTATGGCATATGCGGCCGGGGCAGCATCCCTTTCTTCTCGGTTTCTGGGGGCAACCTTGGCAAGTTTTTGGCTGTATTTAAGACTGGGATATTTTGGAAGAAAGGAGTAAGGGTTTTGCAAAGGAGAATAATGATGAATAAGATGTAATAAATGAAGAAAGGCATGACCCGTATAAAGGAAGAATGTTACTGGAGCTTTAGTGAGATGTTGTCAATTGTGGTTGTTGATTTTGAAAGATTTTCTTCACCCCTTAAAATCCTTCAATTTTGTTGCCTTACTGATATCAACATTGCAATAGAATCTTAAATTCCACTAAAGATGACAATTCTCTCCTAAACTCTTGTGCCTTGCCCCAGGCAATCACGATCCTTTGCCCTTGTTTACTTTCATGTGAGCTCTGTTACACAATCTTTTGCTACCCCCGAGGTTTGTTTTTCTTTGAAAGTTGATAAAAGCTTAGAATTTCAACAATGTTTACAATGCTTGAAAAATGTTTTAATAAAATCTGCGATTGTTCCCATCGACATTACTCAAAATCGCAGCTGTCATGATTGAATGATCTCTTAATTACACAACTTCATCACATCAGAGTGCGAAATCTGGCTCAACCAGCTTTTTCAGGAGTTTCACATTCAGTTGATTTAATTATCCACTTCAGGATTGATTTCCATCCCCTCTTCCCTTCCACTTCCACTTTTGAGTTCCCACTCGACAGTAATGGTGTTCTGACGTTTCACCAGCGCTGAATTTTGGCTGACATAATTGAATTTTGCGACAGTTCACTTTTTCCCCCACTTCCACCCCCGCCTCGTCCCACTTTGCTACGTTTGTCATGTAAAAATTAACAGGCAAAAATGGGGGAAATTGGAAAATTGTATTTGATAAACCAATTATCGTCCTCGTGCCGGGGCTCGAAAAATGTGCTCCGCCATTAGAAGTTGCTCGTGGTTCGTCGACGATATTTTTTCTTCTCTCTCTTCCGGGAAAGTTCTGTTTCAGTGTGTTTGTGTGGAGTTTTTCCTTTTTTTTTGCACGTCGGGATTTTGTAAATCACTGACTGTTTGTGTTGGCGAGTTCGCTCTTCCGTGTCCTCAAAAGTGGAAGGAGATTGGGAAAGGGAGAGTGTGCTAATATTTGTCAAAATGAAACGATTTGTGCACGGAGAGTTAAAAATTGGTAAATATTTTATTCTATTTTCCATTTTTGATATTTCAATGCTTTTTGATTGATATATCGTTTTAATTTCTTCTTTTTATCCCTTCAATTTTCAATTATCAAAATTTTTTATTCTGTTTGATACTTCTCCATAAATCATATCTAGCTTTAAGGACTGTTTTTATTTCTGATTTTTTTTAACTTATTATTTTTCACCTGTAAATTTAACTTCTGAGCTTACTAACTTCTGAATTGATAGAGTTGATTTATAAAAAAAAAAATAAAAATATTAAGTGGAACAACATTTGAAAATGGCGTATATGCATTTTGACAGCTGGAAGTGTTTTGCAAATTCCGAAACACCAGGTAGCTATTCAGCAAAATCCGCAGTATTGAAAGGTGGCTGGGCCATTGTTTTACACTTTGTGGTTTGTTCAGCAGTTTCTTTAACCCTAAAAAATAGCAAAATAGTTCAAACTGTCAAAATGCTTATGCTATCCTTTTCTCGTGTTGGACCAGTGTTTATGTACAGTGAAATTTCCAATGTTTTCGATAGTAATTTTTGTCGAATTTTGTTTTTAAGCATTTTTCCATGTTTCATATAAATGTATAAAAGTCATCAAAACAAAAATCAGAAGAGTACAGCGACAAAATTTCTATTAATTATTTAATATTTCCTAATTTGAAAATTGAAAAAAAGCTAACAAAAATGCCTTTATAACAATCATTATCAGTCAGAATAAAAGTTTCGCCTGTTTAAAAGTCATATTTTGCAATGTTTTATTGTAAATACTCACAAAACATAATATACAAAAGATTTTTTTAGGAAAAAGAATAGCAATCTAATTCAAGTCTGATCATTTCTTTTGAAAATATTTAACGTAAAAAGAAAAGCAATAAAATTAATTTATAAAAAAGAGCGAAATCAGCCTGTTAAAGGAATACATAAAACTAACCAAAAATTAAATAATATCTGTCTGATAAAATAAAAACTATCAAGAATATATTACACTTTCTTTAAACTTTGTGGAGAACTGCTCATGTTTGAAAAATATAATACAATACCTACTGAAAATGCACAGAAAACAATGAAAATTTTTAATCCCTGAGAATAAGAAAAATAGGTCAAACTGTCAAGATGCTTACCCGCCCTTTTCTCTTGTTGGTCCAGGGTTGATGTTACGTCAAATTTACAAGTTTTACGATCCTTAATAGAATCAAATTTTTGTTTAAGCATTTTTTAATGTTTCATAAACAGCTCAGTGACAAACTTTTTTTAATAACTTAATAAGCTAATATTGCTTTATTACTCTTCAGCTAGAATAAAAAAATATGAACAAAACGCACCGAAAATGTACAAAAATCAATCAAGTTTTTTTTAATAACTCTCAAAAGTTTTATGTAAAATATTTTTGTAAAAAAGATCAGATCAAATTATTTATCAGGAAAAACAAGTTAAAAGAAAAAGATATAAATTATTCAAACATTGGAAAAAAATGAATCTTAAACGTATTTTTTTATATATCTATCTTTTAGTAGTTGAGCAGTTCTCTACGGAATCGGTCTTTTTTCTTTAATTTTAATTTTTGTATTTTTCAATCCGGCTGAAACTTTTTTGGTGCCTTTGGTATGCCCAAAGAAGCCATTTTGCATCATTAGTTTGTCCATATAATTTTCCATACAAATTTGGCAGCTGTCCATACAAAAAGGATATGTGAAAATTCAAAAATCTGTATCTTTTGAAGGAATTTTTTGATCGATTTGGTGTCTTCGGCAAAGTTGTAGGTATGGATATGGACTACACTGAAAAAAAATAATACACGGTAAAAAAAATTTTGGTTATTTTTAATTTAACTTTTTGTCACTAAAACTTGATTTGCAAAAAAACACTATTTTTATTTTTTTTTATTTTTTGATATGTTTTAGAGGACATTCAATGCCAACTTTTCAGAAATTTCCAGAATGGGCAAAAAATCTTTGACCGAGTTATGATTTTTTGAATCAATACAAATTTTTTTCAAAAAATCGAAATATTGGTCGCAAAAATTTTTCAACTTCATTTTTCGATGTAAAATCGAATTTGCAATCAAAAAGTACATTAGTGAAATTTTGATAAAGTGCACCGTTTTCAAGTTATAGTCATTTTTAGGTAACTTTTTTGAAAATAGTCGCAGTTTTTCATTTTTTAAAAATAGTGCCCATGTTTGCCCACCTTTGAAAAAAATATTTTTGAAAAGCTGAGAAAATTCTCTATATTTTGCTTTTACGGACTTTGTTGATACGACCCTTAGTTGCTGAGATATTGCCATGCAAAGTTTAAAAAACAGGAAAATTGATGTTTTCTAAGTCTCCCCGCATAAAGATTTCTGATGAACTTACAGTAAATTTTAACGTTACAAAACGATAAAATATATTGTCATTTTGACAGTGTTTTAACAGTAGACAGCATCGTTTTTTAAGATAATTTGCGTCGTATTTTGGGATTTTACCATAAAAAAGGGGGGTTGTTATGCACCGGTACCATAAAAATTTCGAAATTTTTCCATACATTTTTTTTTCAAATACGACGCATTTTACTGTTAATCTAATGTTGCATTTTTCATTCAAAAACTTGCCCTGACTATAGAAAACATCATACATTTACAACAAATACAGTAACCATTACAATGGATTTCACAGTAAATGTATAGTTCTTCAAGATTTTTTCCCTGCTAAATAGTACTGTTTAAACTATATTCGTACATTGAAATAAATAATAACTACAGCAGGTTTTATTGTACTTTTATTTTATTTATGGTATGTTTTACGGTATTTTCCTTAAATTAACAGTATGTTTTATTTTATTTTAGTTTCATTTACACTGTTTTTTTAAATTGAACTTCAAAAATGAAACAATTTATTAGAAACAAAGCAAGCTTTTCTTATTACTCATCACTCACAACTCCCGTCAGGATTTTCGTCACCAGAAGTCCGTCCAGCATCTCGCCATTCAGGAGTGGTTTCCTTTAATCACGGTCGCGGTCGAGTTGAAACTGTCGTTGGGCTCCCTCCGACGTTTTCTTTCGTAATTCCGCTTCAAGCTGTCGGCCAAAAGCTCCGTTTTGTCGAGACTGCAAATGTGAAAAAACACAATTAGAATCAAATTACACAGCCTGCATCCCACAAAACTTACGCCCACTTCTTTATCTTCAAATGTCCTGCTGCTTCAGGAATTAACGTTGCCACCAAGAAAGGAACCATGATGGCAAACTGGAATGTCCGCATTTCACGTCTACGAGCATCCGCGTTGGAAGTAGTAGACTCTGTAATCGAAAAAAAAACAATACGTTAAAAATAGGTAACCTAAAAGAAAACACATCGGCCTGCCCAAGCAAGCCACGGAAAATGTCTGCTGCTACAAAGGAGAAAAGCTCGGAACTTAACCTCAAAGGTAAATTGTTGCACACCCTGGACTAACGAAGCAACCAAGCAATTCAAGCAATCGAAGCAACCATCAATCATTCAAGCATTCATTCACCATTCTACTTCTGACACTCGAACAAGCAAGAATCAAATAAATTTAGCTCTCACGAAATACAACATAAATAAACCAAATGAACTTTTTTGACAGGTGTCAGTGCCGGGACTCAAAATTTTGTTCCGGTTGTTCCGTTTCGCATGGACACAAACACGGTTAGGAGCACGACAAGGACACGGCCACGGGAATGGCCAGGAACAGGCACCTACACGGCCAGGGACACGAAAACGGCCAGAAGCACAGACACGAACACGGTCAGGAGTTCGGACAAGGGCACAGCCTAGAGCACGGCCACGGGAACGACAAGGAACAGGCAACTACGTGGTCAGTTGCGCGTACACAAATACGGACAGATGCACACTTATCCGAAAAAAAACTCGGGTTTTGACGTTTCGCGCAATCGGAAGCAAATTCAAATTCAAAAAAGAAATGCTAAGTCGTGAAAACGACATCTGTAAAACCACTGAGTTCTTTGAGCTCATTTGCTACGTCACAGTTTTCTTGCCTACTGCGGAGTGGGATTCCGCCCCGTGGCTCTATCCTTTTCCAATAGAATAAAATGTCAAATACTCACACGAAGATGTTCGAACTCCTCGCAGCTTTTCCAGATCGAGCACTTGGCATCTTGGAGGCCTCCATTCGGAATGGATTATTGACGGTGGCCGGAAATGTCCGCAGTATGCGCCGGGTCTGCGTTTCCACTGCGGGATTTGTCCGTAACCGAACAGCTCCACGCCCACTGAAAAAGACACAAATAATACAAAAAAATAGCTTGACAATTTTTCGAAGCAGGCCATGGCAACAACCTGCTGTTGCTTCAGGGGGATTCCGCCCTCTCCAAAATTAATAAAACTCCAAAAACTTACCCAAATGTGAGAAAAATCCGCTATCCCGCATATGTTCCGGTTCGTTCACCCGGCGGATTTGATGACGGAGGTTATTTTTCATAAGCACACGCGAGTATAACTTGATTTCGATTCGAAACTGCAGCCAACACGGCCAACACGAAACATGAATGAACACGCGCGAGAGAAAAAGTTTGACAGCTTGCAGCTCGCTCAATCATGGTGCGTTCGTTTCAAGAGCGTCGGCTGCACAGTTTCTATATAATGGTGCGTTCGTTTTATGATTATTATTTATTGCTTTTTTACGAGTTTTTTTTTTATTTATTTCGCAATAATGTTTAAATGTTTAAATGATTGAATGTTTAAATGTTTAAATTTTTTAATGTTTAAATTTTGAAATGTTTAAATGTTTTAATGTTTAAATATTTATATGTGTAAATGTTTAAATGTTTAAATATTTAAATGCTTAAATGTTTAAATCCAGACTTTTTTTTTTGAAAAGGACCAATAAACTATTGTCTTTCACATGTTTATAGGACCTAATCAAAAAAAAACTCTAGAAATGTTTAAATGTTTAAATGTTCAAATGCTTAAATGTTTGAATGTTTAAATGTTTAAATGTTTAAATGTTTAAATGTTTAAATGTTTAAATGTTTAAATGTTTAAATGTTTAAATGTTTAAATGTTTAAATGTTTAAATGTTTCAATGTTTCAATGTTTAAATGTTTAAATGTTTAAATGTTCAAATGTTTAAATGTTTAAATGTTTAAATGTTTAAATGTTTAAATGTTTAAATGTTTAAATGTTTAAATGTTTAAATGTTTAAATGTTTAAATGTTTAAATGTTTAAATGTTTAAATGTTTAAATGTTTAAATGTTGAAATGTTCAAATGTTCAAATGTTCAAATATTTAATGATTAAATGTTTAAATTTTAAAATGTTAAAATGTTAAAATGTTAAAATGTTAAAATGTTAAAATGTTAAAATGTTAAAATGTTAAAATGTTAAAATGTTAAAATGTTAAAATGTTAAAATGTTAAAATGTTAAAATGTTAAAATGTTAAAATGTTAAAATGTTAAAATGTTAAAATATTAAAATGTTAAAATGTTAAAATATTAAAATGTTAAAATGTTAAAATTTTAAAATTTTAAAATTTTAAAATTTTAAAATGTTAAAATGTTAAAATGTTAAATAAAAATTGTAATTTTATTTGGCAACGATATCATGTTAGTCAGACATTTTATCAGGGTAAGGAGGTGTACAAACCGGAAAATGTTAAAATGTAAAAAATGTAGAATTGTGAAAATGTCAAAAAGTAAAAACTTCGACATTTCAAAATGTAAAATGGCATTTTGATTTTTTTATGTTCTTGAATTTTAAAAATAATTATATTTATTTTTTTCACGGTTGGGCGTGTTGGCAATTGTTTACGCTCCATACAAAAAAAAGTGTGTGGGCACCAAGGTGGACACCTAACCTATAAAAACCTACAAGCAGCAAACGCAAAATAAACTTTAAACAATGAGGGTTGAGACAAAAAACTTGTCTGTGGTTGAGTGTTCACATTAAAACAGTGCACTTTATCAAAATATCACATATGACTATTTAAAATTCAATTTGGCATTGAAATTATATTTCTGGTATTTTAAAATTAATTCTCAATACTTACCGAGTTTAACTTTATTTTATTCTTAAAACGAAACGAAAACGAATTTGACTTTAGCTGTCGGCCACCATTGCTAGTACCAACCACTAGTGTCTTCCTTTTATCTACAAGGACTTCGCCACCCTGGGCTCCTATGTGTACGAGAGTATGTCACGGAGCGAAGGCACCGAAACCCCATACTGACACTTAGAATTTCAGGGTGCCCGCTGCGGGATCTGAACCGGCGATCTCTGGAATGTGAATTCAGTGCGCGGTCCGATTGATCCACACGGAAGGACAATCTTGAATCCTTAGAACCTTGCAAATATTTTTCAAACTTTATGTCCCCCTCTTCAAAATCGGCTCGAAAAATCAGGAGGTAAAAAAATCAGCAGCTTAACTTTTTATGGAATTAGAAGTCTAATCAACTGATAACAATTTCAAATCCATTTCCTGCGTTGATAAACATATTTAGCATGATTGAGCGCGTCTAAAAATATATTTAAAAACAAACTTTTTTTGCGAAAGAACATAATTTCTGAAATACTTACACAGCTAAAAAAGTAGTAATCCAGCTGTGTGTAAAAGGCCTGGGTGTAAAATAAACTTTGCATTATTTTATGAAATTCTGTGTAATATTACACCCTGAAATATGTAGCCCATCAGTATGGGAAACCTACTTGACCGAAATGTCAAGCTCATATATGCGTTTATCCTTACAGCTTTTCATCGGTCTGATGGCCGAGTGGGCTAAGGCGCCAGTCGTTACTGTTGGTGCTGGGTTTGAATCCCGTCGGTTGCAACTTTTTTTTTTGTGTTTGCAAAAATTGTACATGCAGTGTGTAATATTAAGTGTTTATTTTGACGAAGGTGATGTGCATGCTTTTGCATGCGATTTTACCATCGGATTTTTTGCTAAGTAGATATTTTGAAAACTAAAGATTGCAAAACAATTGAACTGGTGTAAAATGCATTTTAAAACACTTTTTTTATTCAAATATTGAATCCGTTTGAAGCTTGCGTATTTTATATTTCAAACGATAACAATTTTTCATTACGTAACTAAAATTGAACTTACTGTGAAAAAAAAATGTCAAAAAATACATCATCGTATTTTCTCTATCAAAACCACGCAATTTACTGTACCGATACATTTTACGGTAGCTTATTTTTTGAGACTGTATAAGATTACATATAACAAAACCATCCAACTTGCTGTAATCATGAATTTTAAGGTAGCTCTACCGTCATTTCAATAAAGTTCGAAAAAGTCAACAATAAACTTACTATAGATAGTATAATATCTATTGTAACTGCATGGTTTTAACAGTGCAAATCATCATATAATTTTATGCGGGTCACCCAAACAACCCATAACTTTCTAATGTCGATATCTCAGCAACTATAGGTCCGATTTACAATGTAAAAACATGAAACATTCGTGAAATTTTCCGATCTTTTCGAAAAAAATATTTTCAAAAATTTTAAATCTAGACTAACATTTCAAATGGGCGTAATATTGAATGTTTGGCCCATTTGGAATGTTAGTCTTGGTTTTAAATTTTTGAAAATATTTTTTTCGAAACAATCAGAAATTTTCACGAATGTTTCATATTTTAACATCATAAATCGGACTTATAGTTGCTGAGATATCGACATTAGAAAATGGTGGGTTGTTTGGGTGAGACTTAGAAAACAACAATTTTCCTGTTTTTTAAACTTTGCATGGCAATATCTCAGCAACTAAGGGTCGTATCAACAAAGTTCAATAAAGCAAAATATAGAGAATTTTCTCAGCATTTCAAAAATATTTTTTTCAAAGGTGGGCAAACATGGGCACTATTTTTAAAAAATGAAAAACTGCGACTATTTTCAAAAAAGTTACCTAAAAATGGCTATAACTTGAAAACAGTGCACTTTATCAAAAATTCACTAAAGTACTTTTTGATTGCAAATTCGATTTTACATCGAAAAATGAAGTTGAAAAGTTTTTGCGACCAATATTTCGATTTTTTGAAAAAAATCTGTATTGATTCAAAAAATCATAACTCGGTCAAAGATTTTTTGCCCATTCTGGAAATTTCTGAAAAGTTGGCATCTAATGTCCTCTAAAACATATCAAAAAATAAAAAAAAATAAAAATAGTGTTTTTTTGCAAATCAAGTTTTAGTGACAAAAAGTTAAATTAAAAATAACCAAAATTTTTTTTACCGTGTATTAATTTTTTTAGGTGTAGTCCATATCCATACCTACAACTTTGCCGAAGACACCAAATCGATCAAAAAATTCCTTCAAAAGATACAGATTTTTGAATTTTCACATATCCTTTTAGTATGGACAGCTGCCAAATTTGTATGGAAAATTATATGGACAAACTAATGATGCAAAATGGCTTCTTTGGGCATACCGAAGGCACCAAAAAAGTTTCAGCCGGATTAAAAAATACAAAAAAAATCGAATGACCGAAATCTCAGAGAATTGCTCAGTTGTTTGAAACAGTTTTTTGTGCTTTCGTTTAATCGATTGAAATTTATTGTATTTATATCATCCAATGATTGTATTTCAACTAATTACTAAATCAATTGAAAAAAGGGTTTGTTCAAATTGAAGATATTTGCAAAAATATTCCAGAGGTCAGTCTTTCCTCAATTTTTTTTTAGGAGCTACTGAAGAAATAATGAAAAACTCTCTAACATAAATCCAAAAAAGAAAGATTAGTTTGAAAGAATGAAAACTCTCATACATATCCATTAGGGTGGGTACGTTTTTCAAAAAGTTCTCGGATCAAGTTTTAGTATGGTTCCCCTTGTAGGGCATGCCCATAGGGACTTTCATGCCAAATATCAGCTCATTTGGTTGTAAACTGGCTGCGCGCATCAGGGTTAAAGTTTACATGGGAATTACTATGGGAAATTGGAACTTTTTGTTCAAACGTTCCTACAGGTCTGGAAAACGCGCCAACTTCTGGTATGGTCAGGCCTATGGGGAATGGTCTGGAGAACACTTTCCCGAAGAGAGCATGGATTCGTTGTCCCTAGACCTGGCGCATCGGCAAACAATCCGATGTCTCCGGAATCAACGGTTTCCTCAAAAGCATCAAATTTTCCTTAGCATGCTATGAAAGCTTGATGAACATCGCGACGCCATACGTCAAGCAGCTACCACGTGGGTGAGAAACGGCTGGAATATTTAATTGCAAACATTCTTTTAACTAGAAAATGATCATTTCGAGTAATCCTGATATTATTTAGTTGAATTCAGAATCTTTGCATAGCAAATTTGTATTTTTTTTGCAAATATTTCAACCACGTGGTAGCTGCCTGACGTATGGCGTCGCCATGTTCATCAAGCTTTCATAGCATGCTAAGGAAAATTTGATGCTTTTTGAGGGAAAACCGTTGATTCCGGAGACATCGGATTGTTTGCCGATGCGCCAGGTCTAGGGACAACGAATCCATATGCTCTCTTCGGGAAAGTGTTCTCCAGACTATTCCCCATAGGCCTGACCATACCAGAAGTTGGCGCGTTATTTTCCCAGACCTGTAGGAGCGATTGAACAAAAAGTTCCAATTTCCCATAGTAATTCCCATGTAAACTTTAACCCTGATGCGCGCAGCCAGTTTACAACCAAATGAGCTGATATTTGGCATGAAAGTCCCTATGGACATGCCCTACAAGGGGAACCATACTAAAACCTGATCCGAGAACTTTTTGAAAAACGTACCCACCCTAATATCCATAGGCTATCAAAAATTAAATCCTGTTTGCAAAAAAAAATGAAATACTCTTTAAAAAATATACAAAAAACTCTAAAATTCGTAAAATACAGCCTATTCTCATAATCTTATTCAAAAATTGTTGAGAAAAAAAAGGTAACATAAACATTGTTGAAACCTTTACCTTAACTTTACCTGAAGCTATGAAAAGAACTGTTTGCTTGAAAGAATTAAAAAAAAAAGCTCGTTCGAAGATTTTTTCTCATTTTTTTTTCTGATCAGGGATGGAATAATTGTTAAAAAAAATCATTTTCATTCGAGAACTTTCTCCACCCGCGAATGAGAGAGGAGGCGAAACACGCAAAAGAAAATCGCTCCCGAACTTCTCGAAGAAAATCAATCCGTTGATGATTTTTTTGAATTTCCTTGTTAGCCCCACTAAAAATTATTTATTTATTTATTTTTGTTTACCCACATTGCCCATCTATAAAAAGTGACATGTTATTTTTCGACTTGTGTCTTGTTCCGATCCTATTTTTTCTCTTGATGAGCGTCAAAAGAACTTCTTTTGATGATTTTTATCTTTTCTGTTTGAAAAATGATTTCTTTCATTTTTTAAACTTAATTTTTTTACTGTATTGGACTGCCCATGATCGCATAAATGTCCCATATGCATTTTCATCATTTTTGAGTTAATGATGCAGTTTGGCTCAAAATCGTGTGCTCTTTCAAAAGAGCCTATATCATCCAGTACTTTGTTGTAGAAATCAGGAGGAAATCCATTTTTTCACGAAAACTTAACACGTAGCCTTATGTGTGGGACAAACTTCAAATGCGTTTTTCTCAGCTTGCTGTTTTTGCATATGGGACATTTATGCGAACATGGGCAGTAGAAGGCTGGTTACTCATGTCGGAAATCGTGAAAGATTTTCTTACTATTTTTCATGAATCAACACATTTTATTATTTTGACTGAATTTATTATTATTAAGTTTATAAAAATAAAGCTTTATTTCAACGATTATGACCACCGTGAAGTAGAGATTCTGTTTTATTATGTCACACAATTGTGAGTGTGTAATTTTCATTCATCGGAAAACTCAATTATCAAATAAAATTTACACATTTTTATTTCTGCTTGTTTTTAGTTATTATTGTTACATATTTTAAAACTTTTTGAATTCAATAAATTCCAATTTTCAGCTGAAAAAAATCATGACTCTATACTTTTCGCCAAATATGATTATGAATTTGTATCCCCACCGTGTCTGCCCTTTCCCGGTTTCCACGGGGAGTCAGCTATATTCCGTGGTCGATCTCGGATCGATTCCGATGACGACAGTGCTGGAAAAAGCAGTGAAAATGCAAACATTTTCCGTTCGTTTTTCGTTCCATTTCGTTCCCCCCACTCTGTTAGTTTGGGCACACAAAGCCCGAGCGCGCTATCACACAGGAAGTGCCTCTCAGTGGAGAAGCTGCCGATTTCCCCCCAGAAACCGCGACTGCCTGCTGCTTGTAAAATATTTCCGGGTGGAGAAGGATTGTCGAGAATGGGGAGGGGAAAGGGGGGGGAATTTCCATACAGAAATTGGCATGTGCAGATGTGCTGCTCCCCTTCATTAATAGAATTGAGCACATTTATTCAACGAAGCGCAAGAGGGCCCGATAGCAGGACGTGCAGACTCGGCTCCGACTCCGACTGGCACAGTTCGGTCCTGAGCCTAGACGATGGCGAGATATAATCAATGAACTTCGATTCACTGTTTAATTAAATCAGATTTTTCTCATAATTGAAAATAAATACCGATTGCTGGGAGGCTGGAGAGGGATTTTCACTATTAGTGCTGCCAGCCAACTAGTAGTTTGGAAGATTTCGATTGGATGATATCTTCGGTGTTTGAGCCAGGTACTCCATGGGGAGCACACACAAGGGAAATGTGTTGTGTTGGTACATGGTTCGATTTCGATCTCTGGGGGAAAATATGTTAAAATTGCTGTCGGTAATATCGATATGCAATGGCAATGAGTATGACAAACTGTAATCATTATTTACACAATTTAAAAATTTTACACAATTTTTCATAAATAACTACAATTTGTTTTTCTTTCTTTTTTTGCAGGTATGAATCACACTTAATCTCAATCTTAAACGGAAGACGGATTTCAACAAGAGTTCTTAAAGTGTGTAAACCTAATTTATGGTAACATTTTATCACTAGCAAGCGCATTAAAGTCACCCAACTTTCAACAACCTTTCCTAGCTTACTAATTAAAACCGGTGACAACGGGGCCAGCAGAACCTTTCGCAAAAGTTCATCGCTCGTCACGACCGGCCACGCCAAGTGCACATAAGTTTGCACCTGTCAAAAAGTTTACAGCCAAAATCGTGTGCCCACAACACTCGCTGCAAGCTATTCAAAAATCACAGACGAGACGACGTACATTCCACACACGCACAGTAAATTTTGCAACCTCTCTTTGTTGAAGTTGGCAAGACTCATAAACGCATACCCACTCTAATTAGATCAAGTGAAATTTCACTCGCGGAAAACTTTTGCCTTTGCGCCCTTTTTCACTCAACCGTCATTTTGACAATGTACGAGGAATGTGGAGGGATCCTGGTGACATTACACTCTCAACGCGAAAAGGGATTAAAAAGTGTAATTTCTACTTAGCAGCTTCCACCGCTCTAGATGAAGGGTGATGAGAAAGGGGGTATTACAGCAAACTAAAAAGTTAATATGGCATGTTCTCGCGTGTGCACACCAAGTCTCACACAGAGTCACAGTGTCGAGACTAATTAGTTCCGTGAAAACAAATTTCGCAATCTTGCCATCGGCGACGGCGGCAGGGGTTCGTGCTAGCACTTTCCCCCAGTTTTGTTTCGGGTTCTGGCTCTCTCGAATGTGTCAACGAAAGTTTTTCCCCTGGCAGAAGGAAATTTTGTCGTCGAGGTCTTTTTCGGCGGGTCCTTTGTAGCTATTGTTGGAATATTTCGGATGACAAAGTTCTGAAAAAAATCTTATAGTCTTTTTTGATAATAAATTTCCTAAATAATTTTTAAATTGTTGAAGTTTGTACAAAACATGAAACTCTTTTTCAAAATATTTTTTTTTTTGTAATTCCATCGTGAAACTATTTACGTTTCCTGTCATTTTCGAACGACGAAACAGCTTACTTTTCTCTATACCAAAAACAACAGGTAATACAACCAAAAAAATGGTTATATGGGTTGAACTGAAAAATTCGTATGAAAAGTGGGATATTGAACTAAAAAATCATGATTTTTGGTAAGGGTGTAGACACAATTTTAAAAACAAATGTTGAAAAGGAAGTTTTGAGTTAAACGGTGGATTGACTAAATACACTTACAATTCCATTCAGAGGGTGTTTTTGGGAATTGCAAAAAATCGTTGTATGGAACTCGTTGTAAATCTTGATTTTTTTCAGCTCTCGTCGTAGTTATCCAACTTGGTAAACCTCGTTGGATAAATGTGCGACTCGTGCTGAAAAAATCTTTTTTTTTTTGCAACTTGTATAAACTACTATTTGAAACTGATTTAAAAGAAACCCCATTTAATCCCACCTGGGGTGAGATAGAGCCTTTCTTACAAAAGAATATAACAATGGTAGAACTTCTTTCAATTCATTGCATCGACTTTGTTTATTTATAACGTCGAAGCATCGAAAATCGATGCAGTGTGATTTTTTGACGATTTTCCCGATGAAAATTCATGCTTAATCGTAATATTTACGAAGATGGAAATGACGTTCAGGCATAAAGTAAAACCTTTACCTTTCTTTAGTGAGAAAGGCAAAAATCAAAAGTATTTTTTTCAGATGCAAAAAAATTATAATATTTTAAATTACAGCCACAATTTTAATTTATAAAAATAAAAATTTATTGTAAAATCCATTTTATATCAGTTCAGTTGTAATGCAGTCATTAGCTAAAAAAAAAACAACGAGAATTTTGTTTCTTCGAGAAAAAAAATACATTGGTGTACATTAAGAGTTTAATAAAATTCAACATACTTTGGATCGATTTGGTGTATTCGGCAAAGTTGGAAGGTTATGATTAAGACATTGAAGAAACAAGTATGGATTTTTCACAGGTTTTTTTTATTTGGGATTTTACGCCAATGCAAATATTTTTCTATGTTTTTGTCTCTCGACTATGGCCGGGATCGAGGAGGGAAGGAAAAGTAATAAAAATTATAATAACAAGGCATAGTATCAACATTTGAATGATTTTTTTTAAATGCTTGGTCAGTTATTTTGCAATAACTAGTTTTCAAAAAAATTTAAGCCTGAAAAATCTTTTTGCAGCACTGTTCAGTATTAAACATCGCAAATTTTCAAAAATATGCTTGAATTTTGAATAAACCCAAACATGTTAACAATTATTCTAAATGCAGGATAATGCATTGAAATTGATTTTTTTGAACATTTTTTTGCCCCCTTGATTTTAAGACCGTTTTTGAAGGACAAATGACAAAAACTTTTGAAAAAATGTGTACCAGCCTTATAAAAAAACGATTTGAATTCCGAAAAGAGTAGTTTTTTTTATTTTCTTAGATAAAAATAAACGCTAGGGTATAAAATAATCATAAATTGTGATTAAAAAAAAAAACTTAATTTTCAAAATGATTTTTTTTAAATTTTTGATAAAATTTACCGTTCTTAAGCTATTGGTATTTGAATGAGATTTTTTTTTCGTAAAATTTTCAGTATTTTGCAATTTTATACACAGAAAAAAAAAGTTTAATTTTGGAAGATTGAAAATTATGTTGGTTTAATATTCCCACTCTTTACCTAAAAAATGTGTAAAATTCATCTGTTTGTGACGTAGTTTTACACCAAATCTGTCATCATTCCCTGATGACCCATTACTTTTTTCTGTGTACTTTAAGACGAAAAAGCACCACTGCAAAACATATTTTTTATAAGCTGACACTCTATATTTTTAACGATTTTTTGACTTTGTTGAAAGGAAGTCTGGTTACTGACATACAGAGCCACCTAAAGTTAAAATTTTGTGAAAAATGAGCTTTTCTCTTTGATCATCTGAGAAGCCCTCATTTTTCAATTCGCGATATCGTTAAAACTATTGGAACGATTTTTTATGTTGAAAACGATTTTTTCAAATTTCAATACTAAAAAATAATTTAGGTTTGATGTTTAATGTTAAAAAAAGTTAATTGCCATTTCAAAAGGTTACTCTTAATTCTAAAGTTTCAAAAAATGTTTATTGAAACGAGCAGAAAATTTCATGTTTAAATTGCAATAAATTGAAAAATTATAAATAAATTTTCGAGTCACTAGAAAACAGTGAAAATGATTATTTCAAAATAAAAAAAAATCTCCTTAAAAAAATACGGATGTGCTTTTCTTTCCTGTAGTTTATTTTTTCAATTGGAAAAAAGTCTAAAAAATTACCTTAATTGCAAAGTCATTTTCGTTTGCAAATTGATTTTTTTTTAAGTTTTTTTTTAAATTGAATTTGGCAATATTTTTGATTATTCCAACAGTCACCTTTTTTCGAAAATCATAACTTCAGTACTAGATTTTGCTCCATCCTAAACTCTAACGAAATGGCTGCATTTGTTAGTCCTCTAAAACATAAAATAACAACAAAAAAGAAAACGAGAATTAAAAGAAGATTTTATGAAATTCAACTTTAAGTAACAACAATCATTTTTTTAAATTGTAATTGCAATTTTTCCTAAAAATTCCTTCTACTTTGTTAAAGACACAAAATTGATTAGAAAATACATTCTATAGACATAAATTTTTAAATATTCAGATGCTCATTTTGTATGACTTGAAATCACATGTAAACTCAGATTATAAAAACCTGAATTTTGACGTAAACAACTGATCACACTTTATTTTTTTTCACGCATGATTTGTTGCAAATTTACATTAAATGATATTTTGGAATTATTTTTTCTTCTGTGTAGCTGCAGAGCAATCAAGTCCTCTCAAAATTGATTATTAAATCCCTTCTCAAGACACACATCTTAAAATATTCAGATGCTAATTTGTATGACTAAGAATCACATGTAAACTCAGATTATAAAAACTTGAATTTTGAAGTAAACTGCTGAATGACACGTTAGTTTTTTTTAAGGTATGATTTGTTGCAAATTCACATCATAAATGATGTAACATTTGGAATTGTTTTTCTGTGTAGCTGGAGAGGTATATTTTTAAAGCTTTCTTTTTTTTTCTGATAACTTCCAAAACTATGCTAGCTGTCAAAATGCTCGTGTAATTGGATGATAATTTTACTCTTTATTATATTTGTGTGTCATTTTATTTGTAAAAATGCACATCAACAAATCCAATGGTAAAATTGGTGCACACCATCTTCGTGAAAAAGACACCAAATATTGTACACTGCATGTACATTTTTTGTAAACATATAAAAGTTGCAGCTGACGGGATTCAAACCCAGCACCATCAGTCAGGACTGGCTCCTTAGCTCGCTCGACCATCAGACCGATGAAGAATGGAAAGGATAAACGCATATTTGAGCTTGACATTTCGGTCAAGTAGGTTTCCCACACTGATGGGTTACATATTTCAGGGTGTAATATTACATGGAATTTCATAGAATAATGCAAAATATTTACACGCAGGCCTTTTACACGCAGCTGGATTACTACATTTTTTGCTGTGTGTTTACGTCAACCAAGTTTACATGTCATTTATCATTTACATTTTCGGGAAATTAACACTTTTTTCTGTGTACCCAAATTAAATGATCAAGATTTGTTTACGTTACGGCTACACATAGTAATGAAATGAAAATGAAATGAATGTAAATTTAGTAGGTGGAAAATTAGATGATGTAATATTACCCGTTTTCTGACGTAAATTTACTGGAATTTGGCATAGAAACAAGTAATTTCAGATGTTCAGACCCTGAACATCATTCCCACTTCATCAAATTTTCCCGCACCGCTCCCTTGACAACCTCATACCCCATCGAACAGCGATTAACGGCTGAGTGGCCGTGACGTGTGCGGAGAACTTGGCCGCCTATGACTACAACCCTCCCCGTCCCCGCGGCCTGAACCCTCTCGAGTCCTGGGCCTCTTTATGGCAGAAATGTTCGCAGCATGTAGCATGAGAGAAAGTTTAGCTTTTTCTTTGAATAGCAATTAGAAGATTGTTTCCCCTACATCTCCATATAGATGGATTGTTGTTTTTTTTGAAGTCTCGATGCTTTTCTAGAGGAAGAAGGGGGATGCTGTGTGCCGTGGGAACCGAGACGACCTGCCGTGGACACGTGTCCTTTGATGGGGGACGTACCTATACTTTTGTGAAGGGAGGGGGAAGTTGAGGCTAGAATGCTTTGATGCGTTGTCTTTTGAAGTACGTTTCAATAGTATTCTGAACTTGCAAGGTTGTAAAAAAATAAATTTGGCCAACTTTGATTAGTCAACGAAGCCTCAAGATCAGTATTTCATCGGAACGAACTGTGTCGAAATCGTTCCAAACGGTAGACGTTTACAAGCTCGATACGATAAGAAACGCTTGTGAAAAAAGTTAATTAAAAAAGTTTCAATTTCCAAAGTTTGGAGCAACACAAACAAGATTTCCTCCTCTGTGTAGGTAGAACACATGAAGTATGCCCTTTCTGTGTCGCCTTCTTGGTCCAGACAGCTGCCGCCAGTGGGTTGTTTGACCTTATGTTGAACAAGAAGTCGTCCACTCAGAAGGGGGTTGAAACACAATCATTATCGCAACCTCTCCAGCTTTCGAGCGGGACAATATGGTTAGCCAACATCGTTCGTGGCATCCCGCACATTGCTGTGCACACCTTGCCGGTCCGGACCTCTTATCATCCCGGGATTTTGTCACAACGGAATCGAATAACGGGAAGTTCGGAACAATAGTTCGATGATGATGATGATGAGGGTTGAGGACCGGGGTGGACGGTTACTCAACCCAATTTCCAACTCTGCGGCACGGAAGAAACGGAAATCGAACCAAAACACCACCCTTTAGGGTGGGCGAAGAAGGGTTGCGGCTCGGTTATCGGAGCAGACCAGGAACGGAAACTAACGGGAGGGCACTATAGAAAAAAACGGCATAGTCCTTCCATGTAAATGGTTCGACTTCGACAGGAGATAAAGGTCTACCGGCGAACGGAAGGAGAGCAAACAATTGACTGACTCCAGGGAGGGAGAGTTACAACAGTCCGAGAATCTCGGAGGCCGACCGGACTTGATAACAGTTTATAATAGAGATGTCTTCACAGTGATATTGGCCTAATGGGTTATAAGAGGTCGTTCGGAGGATGAAGTGGGTCCTCGAAGGGGGTGGCGACACGTGTCCGGTAGACCAGCTCGTTTGTTATTACTTCATCAGATTCTGGTTACGACTTGGTGGACCGGAGGGGGGGGGGGGGGGAGGTCTTTGTGGTTGTCTTGGCTGATTTCCAATCAATTTTTGTGTACACATTGAACTGGAATGAAAACGAGTGCAGACTTGGGTGGTTCAGCCCAGAGATCTTAAAATTACGTCATTTGTATTGCAGTCAAATCGGTAAATCGTCATGTCCAAGAGCCACGGTAGTTCGCTTTGTGGTTGGCATCGCAGTTTGCGCACTTGACTCGCACTTGATATTCGTTGGTTTTTCTTTAACTTGAACCAGTCTTAGCATCTAATCAGAACTTGGAGCTCCAAATACCTCAGGAATCCTTTCGGGATACCATACGACTACAAAGGAGTATGAAATTGTTCCATTTTCCCATGAAGTGAGTGAAAACAGTCCAATTTCCATTGTTTTGTTAAGAATTTTCTCTCTGCCCAACCTGGTGACAGTTCTGGCCAATTTTCCCGGACTTAACCAACCGCCCTCTGTCCCGCAGGGACACACAACAAAAGAAAACCAATTATTCCGGATTAATATGCGGTCCAGGGCAAATTTGCTGCTGAAAGTTTTCCACCGCCAAGCTCTCACTCTCGGGATTGTTTAATTTCGTTCGGACTTCATGTGGTAATACAGAGGGGGGAGGTTCAGAAATTGACTGCGGTCACAGGGACGAAATGAAAAGTCAAGTGGACAAGTTTTGAGGGACCGCCCGGCTTACACAAGACTGTGCTGACCAACTCCGGGGTTTGGTCTGGTCTTGACGTACGAGAAATTAGATTCATTGAAATGCTGCTTTGATTTGCGCTCGGTCTGGAGTTACAGCAGCACATACACGAAAGGTGTATGTGGTGAAGGACTCTGGTTGGCCCCGGTCTGAAGTGATGTTAATTAGAACATTTTACTGGAGAGTAGCCACATGAGTTGTTTGGGTTGCTAGCCGTTACGGAGAGTCCGGACGTGGCAATTAATTCCTGAATCCGAAGTGGTCGTTGGAAATCGAACTGTGGCTTTCGATCGATGATGTCTTTGAAGCTAGAGAGTTCGTTACGAAGGATATTCAGTGCAGTCTTTGGAACCTTGGAACCCTGAGATTGGAAGTCTGGTTCGCTACCTCTGTGCTACACTGGGTTGACTCAAATAAATACACTTTCAAACTGCATCAAAGCAGCCAAATTTACCTGAAATCGTAGAAACCTCCTTCGGGAAGCCACCATTCCTGGCACCTGTCCCCGTCGCTCTTCGGAATCCGACCATATAAAATTCAACCCGCTTTGTCGATTCTCCCCGCCCATGAACCCCGACGACGACAGTCGTCGTCGCTATTTCAAGCCTCAAGGCGCGGTTGCGAAACGGCAATTTCTTTTGCTTGCATATCACAGAACACGTAAAGCTGCTTAGCTGCTGCGCGCGGGGTCTAATTGAATTAGGGGGACTCTTGCTCGCTACGAGGAGTGTTGAACAATTTGTACGGGGTGAAATGTACTGACTCTCGGATGAATATTTTTTCCCTGGGTGAGGAACGAACGCGCGTTTTGTTTGAGATTTAATCGCGAGCCATAAAGCATATACGCGAGGTTTGCCACACGCGTAATCTTCGTAACTTGGGCGGGAAATCGCGTTTTTGTGATCTCGTGATGAGGAACTACTGTGTTGCATGTACAGTGAAAAATATACAGTAAAATTTAACTAGAGAATTGCAGTTCAAATTCATTTTGATGCCTCATGTTTGAATAAAAACATTTTTTTTGGCAGAAGTTGAAAATATGATTTAGAAAAATTTGTGTTTGAAATGTTCCAATTACTCATGTCGTGATGCAATCTTCATCGACATTTTTAGAAACGAATGAAAAATCAGAAGGAAAAAAATCGTGCATTCATATCCTATCCAGTCAGGGTGGCCACCCAAGTCGAGTAATCGTAAAAGGCATAGCATAGCATAGCATCGTAAAAGGCATGTACTCACAAAAACGTGCAATTAATTGAAAAAAAAAATATTTGAAATTTTGTGATGATTCTTCAAAATGTAGAAATTACAATAAGGCCGTTGCAAATTATTTTCAAAGTTTATGTCACCCTCCCACTCCCTTCAAAATTTGTCCTAAAAATCAGGGGGACAATTTTTTTTTTCAAAAACTTCAAATTTGAATGGAAATAGAAGTCTTTTCAACCGAAAACAATCTAAAATGCATTTTTCTGCATTGATAATCATGTTTAGCATGTTTGAGGTAGCTTCAAAAAAAATAAAAATTTTTATAGAAATTTCAATTTTTTTGTCGCAAAAAATGTTTTTATTTTGTAAAAAAAATTATACATTTACAAACATTGAATATTACGCCCATTTAAAATGCTAGTCCTGATTTAAAAATTTTCAAAATATTTTTTCGAAAAGATCGGAAAATTTCACGAATGTTTCATATTTTAACATTAAAAATCGGACCATTAGTTGCTGAGATATCGTCATTAGAAAATGGTGGGTTGTTTTGGTGAGACTTAGAAAACTTCAATTTTCGTGTTTCTTTTTCTTAAAGCGGCTCTATCTCAGCAACCCGATGTCCAATCTTCAATGTCTCTTAGACAATTTTATAGCAAATTTTGTGAACTTTAAAAAAAAACATTTTTGGAAATGGTCACTCATGGTCACTATTTTTAAAAATCGAAAAACTGCAAATATTTCGCTAAAATCAAACTTTCGGTGGCTATATCTTGAAAACGGAGTCCTTTATCAAAAAATCTGTAAAGCACTTTTCGATTGCAAATTTGCATTAAAAAATAATGTCAAACTTGTTTTTGCATAAAATTTCGATTTTTTCCAAAAATCACTATTTTTTCAAAAAATCATAACTCGGCGGCTGATTTTTTGACCATGTTTCTCTATAGCTCAAAAGTTGCGGATTTTTGTCCCCTAAAACATATCACAAAATCTCGAAAATCAAAAAATACGTATTTTGGGAAATTGAGTTTTAGTGAAAAAAAAGTTGATTAAAAAATCTGTAATTTTTTTTCCGTTTACCTATTTTTTTTCTCAAAAGTCCTCAACAATACCTACAACTTTGCTGAAGACACCAAATTGATCAGAAAATTCACTCAAAAGTTACAGCTGTTTGAATATTTACATACCATTTTTGTATGGACAGCTGCCAAAATTGTATGGAGACTTGTATGGGTGAACCAATGACGCAAAAAAGCTTATTTGGTCATAGGGAAGGCCCCCACAAAGTTTGAGCCAAATCAAAAAATACAAATAAAATCCATTTCCGGTTTTGGTAGAGAATTGCTCAAATATATTTTTTTATAAATTTTGGAATCATTGAATTTTTTTAAATTTTGGAATCAGCTCTATTTTTTCTATTTTTCAAATGGGCGTTTTATTGAATATTTATTTTATATTTTTTTTTTGAAGGTAGAATAGACAAAATTCGAAAGATATTTTTTATTTTTTAACGCATTTTTTGTTAAAAATAAATAGTTTAACTTACAGATCTTTTTTGAAGTTCGACTTGTTTTTTGAATGATCTACATATATATTATAGATTGGAAAATAGAGAAAATAAATTACAAAATATTTTAGAAGTCGGACTTATTTTTAAATATCTGCTCATGTTTGAAAGAATAAAAAAATCTCACAATACTGTCTGACTTTATCTTTTTTAAAGAACTGCTTGTGTTCGAAAGAATGAAAAAACTTAAAAATATATTACGACAATAAAGAATTTGTTGTTTTTTTTTTTTGAAGAAAAATAACTTTCAAAATATTTTACTAAACGGACTTTATTTTTAAAAAGAACTGCTCATGTTTGAAAAAATGAAAAAAAAAACACTCATATAAAATTTTCTAAAATATTTTTCACTTTTTCAACATTCGATCTTTTGTCCACCTTCGAAGTTTTGTCGATTCGAACTTTTGGCATTCGACCTTTTGTCCCACATACGGTCATAACACCCGGGAGTCCCTGGATGACCTCTGAGACATCCCATTGGCTCAGCAAAGTAGTCTAGTCTCTCTGAAGTAATACGGATATGGACCCGAGATTAGATCCAGTAACTATTCAGTGAATATTTTCAAAATCAGCATACTCGGGGCTAAAAACCCATATTTGAAATTCTGAAATGCGGAGAAGTTTAATACATGAAATTGAAGTTGCCTCATTGTTTAAATCATTCAACAATTCAAAATCCAATCCAACAAGTATTTCAAGTTCATATCACTAGCGTGCCCAGATCCTCAAGGAAGGTGGGGCAACAATATGAGCGTTTTGAAAATTTCGTCGTTTATGGACACCCCCTTGGCAATTTTAGAACAAATTTCTGAGGATGGTGGGGCAACTGCCCCATCTTGCCCCACCCTGTGCACGCTAGTGGTTCATATTAACGATGAACAGCAAAATCGACGCCATTTTTATCATAAAAAATCAAATCCGGTTTTATACAATTTATATTAAATTAGTTTAAATTTATGTTCCTCGTTGTAATGTTCTTTCCATAAATTTATATGAAAATATTTAAATAATCTTAATTTTTTCGATAAAAAAACCATCGAAGCTTATTTGATAAACCCTCTTTAGCTACAATCGGTTCAGGAATTACAACACAAAGTTAAAGATTTTTTTTAGTAAATAATTTCAAAACAACAAACAAATAATTGTCCTGGTTTCCAATCGACATGTAAACAGTAAAAACCATGGTGATATTACATCGGAGAATGTTGACAGATTGTTTATCCGAAATAATCTGCAATATTATCTCTAAAAATGTGTAAATTTACACAGAAAAAAGTTACATAAGAAATAGTGTACCAAAAAGGTATCATGATAAAAAATGCAAATATAAATAAAAGTTGAATTGGAATTATATGAAGAATTCTAAATTTACATTTTATTAGGTACATTATATTGGATTCCAACTTTACATGAAATACATTTCCATATGATTTGTCTGTATATTGTAGTAGAGAAATACTTTTTTTATGTGTAATAACACTTGTTCCACTTAAATTGATGTAAAATTACGTCGAACAAGAGGTAATATTCAACCAGAAAAATTACAACCTTTCAATATTAATTTTTTTTAATCATGAACACGTGATCTACGAACTAAACCATTTTTTTTAATATTTATTTTTATTTTTTCATGGCTATTTTTTTTTTCAATTCAACAGAAATTTGAAACTTTCTAAATACTGAAGAAAATCACAAATTCTACATAAAGGTCACACCAAATTTGATAATGAAAAAAAGGACAAATTAAATCACATTTTTTTAATGTGCCAATAAATTTTAAGCAGAAAGTAACGACACCGCACGGTGACAGCAGCCGCCGCCGCTGCGGGACTATAAATACAAATTTAAGGACTACTATTCTGGCCCGTTTAATAAGACGACGTATACGTAGTGAAAAGTTTTCCACCGTGTTCTGCTCATTTTTCATCTCTCGCATGAGCGATGAAGAGGGAGGGGGGGGGTGTGGAGGTTATTCTTGATTGCGCCACCGTGACGCATTCTGTTAGAGTAGGGGAGAAAGTTGAGATAAATTGTAAGATGGAAAATTAAATTTGGCTATGATTTCGATGTTAATTGTGTCATTTGGTCGCAATTTAGTCAGTACGACAATGTTCACTTCTACAACATTCTCAAAGTTCTTTGAAGTTCCCCTCGAGCCAATCTCGTCGAAAAACTTCAGGTGTTTACACAACAAAACACCCTATCGACGCGGGTCCGTTTGGCTTCACAGTCATTACTGCACGTGTCCGACGTCGGAGGGGATGGGGCTAGGATACCTAGGTAAACATTACAAGAAAATGAAGAAATGTCCCATCCCAGTGACGCAAAAAACGAGAACGACGACTCTTTCGTTGGTTGTCGCACGGATGATTGCACTCCGTGTGTGTGTGTTTCGTCAGGTCCATGTTGAGCGTCCAAACATGCTTCCCTCCCTTGCTTTTCTCCTGAAATGTGTGTCATTTGATGAATGAGCTATTGAGAGGCTATGCTTTCGTCTAACTACAGGCGCCCGGTGGCGATGAATCTCTTGAGTTTGAATTTTCAAAATTGTACTGATTTACAAAATTCCTGCAATTTTACACTACAAACCATATAATTTTACAGTTTCTCTCAGTGACTCATTCCATGGACCTCACTGTCGGCAGCATCTCCCCGGTGGGCATCATGTCTGCGATGTGTCCTTTTTTGGGATTCGGAGGGGCCTCTATTTGTTTACCGTTTGGACGAAGCGTGCGTGTGTGTGTGTGTGCGTCGTTCCTTTTATGGCTCGGATCAATGGGTCCCTTTGGGGGTCGAGAGCATGTAACGGCCAGCTATTTGTCCCCGCCCTCCCGATAAGGGCAGCCGTTGACAGATCCATTGAAGTTGGGCAAAATTAATTTCCAGCGCGTTTGTCGGAGCGATGATATTCAAACTGGCAAATGGGCGGTCGACGGAGGCGAAATGTCAAGTTGGATATGTTTATTCTAAGAATTGGTTGCGAAACAGCAATTGCGATCTAACTGAGCTGAAACTGAACTGATACTGGGACAGAAACTGTGACTGAAATTGAACTGAAACTGGGACAGATATTGGTACAAAAAATGCTACAGAAACAAAAATGGGACAAGTACTGGGGCAAAAACTGCAACAGAAACTGGGACAGAAGTTGGGACAACAACTTTGACAGAAACTGAGACACAAAACTAGGACAGAATTTGGGACAGAAACTGTGACAGAAACTGGGACAGAATCTGGAACAGAAACTGGGACAGAAACTGGGAAAGAATCTGGGACAGAAACTAGGACAGAAACTGGTGCAGAAACTGAGGCACAAAACTGGGACAGAAACTGAAACAGAAATTAGGACAAAAACTGTGACAGAAACTGGGACAGAAATTGGGACAGAAACTGGGACAGAAACTGGGACGGAAACTGGGACAGAAACTGTGACAGAAACTGGTTTAGAAACTGAGACACAAAACTGGGACAGAATTTGGGACAGAAACTGGGACAAAAGCTGGGACAGAAACTGGGACAGAAACTAGGACAGAATCTGGGACAGAAACTGGGACAGAATCTGGGACAGAATCTGGGACAGAAACTCTGACAGAAACTAGGACAGAAACTGTTGCAGAAACTGGGACAGAAACTGGGACGGAATCTGGGACAGAAACTGAGACAGAAACTGGGACAGAAACTAGAAAAAAAAACTGCGACAGAAACTAGAAAAGAAACTGTGACAGAAACTGGGACAGAATCTGGGACAGAAACTGGGACAGAAACCGGGACAGAATCTGGGACAGAATCTGGGACAGAAACTCTGACAGAAACTAGGACAGAAACTGATGCAGAAACTGAGGCACAAAACTGGGACATAATTTGGGACAGAAATTGGGACAGAAGCTGGGACAGAAGCTGGGACAGAAGCTGGGACAGAAGCTGGGACAGAAACTGGGACAGAAATTGGTACAGAATCTGGGACAGAAACCGGGATAGAATCTGGGACAGAAACCGGGACAGAAACTGAGACAGAAACTGGGACAGAAACTGGAAAAGAAACTGGGACAGAAGATGGGCCTGAAGCTGGGACAGAAACTGGAACAAAAACTGAGACAGAAATTAGAACAAAAACTGAGACAGAAATTAGGACAAAAACTGTGACAGAAACTGGGACAGAAATTGGGACAGAAACTGGAACAGAAACTGGGACGGAAACTGGGACAGAAACTAGGACAGAAACTGGTACAGAAACTGAGACACAAAACTGGGACAGAATTTGGGACAGAAACTGGGACAAAAGCTGGGACAGAAACTGGGACAGAAACTAGGACAGAATCTGGGACAGAAACCGGGAAAGAAACCGGGACAGAATCTGGGACAAAAACTGAGACAGAAACTGGGACAGAAACTAGAAAAAAAAAACTGGGACAGAAACTAGAAAAGAAACTGGGACAGAAAATGGGACTGAAGCTGGGACAGAAACTGGAACAAAAACTGAGACAGAAATTAGGACAAAAACTGGGACAGAAATTGGGACAGAAACTGGGACGGAAACTGGGACAGAAATTGGTATAGAAACTGGGACAGAAATTGATACAGAAACTTGGACAGAAATTGGTATAGAAACTGGTAAAAAAAACTGGGACATAAACTGGTACAGAAACTGGGACGGAAACTGGGACGGAAACTGGGACAGAAACTTGGATGGAAACTGGGACAGAAACTGAACTGCCACTGAAATTTTCAAACAATGAGCAACATAAATCGTTTGATGGACCATTTTGGCGAAATTAACTCCTCTCTCACAACAGATGTTCAATTCCCCCTTAAAAAAAAATAAACACACACGTCCATTGAAGTTGACGAACAATGCACGCACTCGCTCGCACAAACTTGAATCGATTACATAAATTCATGAGCTTTTGAAAAATTGGGGAACAGAAAAAATCTACCACGAGGACAGCAAACAGTCCGAGCAAAAAGCTTTTCACATTTCGATTGAGTATGTGTGGAAAGGGGAGGGAATCTCTTTAGGGGCTCGATTGTTTGCTTTTCCATTTCATTGATTGTTTTTGGGACTTCTTTCTTTTCTTTTCTGTCATGTGAGGACAAAAGACTTCAACCGCAAAATGGTTTCATTTTGGGGGGGTCGATGAATGAAATGGCGATTCAATGAAAGTTCAGGGTTGGGATTTCACGAGAATTTTTATTTTTCAAATGTTTAGATTTGCTGAAATTGTATTTACAGACGCTTATAAGCTACAATTCAATTTTGTCTTTTTGAGTAAAATTATCCAAAGAGTGCAAAAACTTCTTTTGTCTCTTTCGAGAGATATCTTTTTTCTCAGAAGAATTGTCAATCACACAAACCACACATATACCACACAAATCCCACACACATCACACACACATACACACACACACACACACACACACACACACACACACACACACACACACACACACACACACACACATACACAAATGAACCACATCAACAATTTAAATTGAATTCAATAAAATGTTTTCAATAATTCATACAATGTTTTCACAATATCATTCCAAAGAAGATTTTCGCTATTTTAGCTCCGTCTATATTTGTCAAACATTCAGCAAGAATGTTTTCAAATTCCAGCTAAAATTTCTCAACCAAGTTCGATGAACTGGAAAATTGCTCCTTTTTCGGCCGTTTCATGTTGCCGACTTTTCCAGTCTCTTATCAATCACCTTGAGGGCATGATTCAAGATTCGTTAACGGACGCAACTTTCCCCGAAAGTCCCACACACACACTCACACAAACAACGTCAAAACACCAACCTCTTCTGTCGGCACTCTTCTCGCAGCCCATCACAGCGTGAGGAAAGCAAAAAAACCTCACCACCTCTTTAATTATGTGAAATAGAACAGCTTTCGCAAACATGACTTCCTAATACACCCTGGAAGCGATTGTGAATCCGTAGCGAAAATTCTTTTGAATTTCAATTTGTGTTGAGGCTGGCTGCTTCGCAAACTGATCAAAGTTGTGTTCATTCAAACAGTTGGTAGGCTTTTCTTTCATTCGAAGAACCAACGACCCTCCTCCCTCACCTTCAAAGTTTCCTTCGGACATATTTGAAAGAAAAAAAAAAGAAGGGAAGCTTTTTTTTCATCATGTCGGAGGCTCAACGAAATTGAAAATAACAGCGTCCTTTGCTCCGCACACGCTGACGCACGTACACACATACAGTTACCAGGAATGAATATGGATTTCATTTTGGGTTTTCGTTTTCTGACTTTTACTCGAGGCTGGAAGATTTTTCTTTCTGGATTTTTTTTTCTTCATTTTGAAGGAAGCTCGGTGGAAAACTGCACGCGGTTGCCTTTTATTTGCACAAACTTTTTCTGTCTTCTATCATTTTACTTCATTGGAATCTGTTCGCCAGATTGGGTGGGGTTGAGCACTGCAGAAAATTGCTGTAAATAATTTGGATTTAGGTAAAATTATTGTAATTTTTGCAGAAATTATAAATATAAAAAACATAACTTAAAAATTTCGAATGGAGACAAAAACATCAAATTTTTTCATGAGCGATTTTATAAAATTGTCAAATTAATTCGAGTGAAATTGTTACAAAATTTTAATCTAAATCAGAAACAGATTGGAAATAGACGTAGAACTTTAAAAAACAAGGTTTTTTTTTCAAGAATTCATTGAAAATTCACAAATTTTTGTGTCCAAATTTTGTGTTCTAGCCTGGGACAAATCATAGATATTTTTTAAATAGACTGATATTGAAAATTTGCTAATTGTCAAAAAGAGAAAAAAATAGAATTTTAAATAGGTTATTATGTTGCAGACATGGCCAAAATGACAATGATAATTGTCGCCAAGTTTTCATCAAGGCTTTAAATTGTTTCAATTGTCGTCAAGTGTGCCAGCCAGGTTTGACAATAATAATTATTATGTTTAAAATCGGGGTGACTTTGATAGTCACTATGTTTCTCATGGGAAACATTTACTTACTTATGTTTCTCACAAATTTCCGCTCACAAGTTTGCAAATCGAATTGATAACGTCAAGTTTACTCTTAATAAGATCATGTTTAATTTTTCATTTGAAAACAAAAAATAAAATTTGTTTAGTGTTTGTTTAACTGATTTTATTAACTTTTCATAAAATGCATATGAATTTGATGTTGAGTGAATAAAAAGTGAAGTCATATTTATTTAGATTTTGATTCTTTCATAAAAATATTAACTTTCAAAGCCAGCAAAACCCATTTTTTATAGCATGATTTAATCAAATTTATATCTGTGGACATTTTTGAGTTCTGTTTCAATAACACATAATTACTTAAAAACTAATTTAAACTGTTTTTAGTATAAAATCAAAAGTCGAAAGGACAATGAAAAAAAGAAGGCAAAGTTAATTCAAAAACATTTGTGATAAATTTTAATGCATAAAATAACCCTCTACAACCTAACCCCGCCTTTAGACGGGCTTCGATCTGAAAAATCGCCAAAAATCTATTTTTCAACCAATTTTTGATCTTTAAAATGCATTGGAAAGAAGAACTCTTAAAATTTTAGAAAATTTCAGGGTTGGTAGTTTTACTTGTTTTATGTGACTTTGCCAATGTTTTCAAAAATGTCCTTTTTTAGGGGTAAATTTTAGCTGTGTTTTTTACTAACATTTGCTATATTTTAAGTAAAAATAAGTATGCAGTAATTTTTGTAGTGTCCCAGACTATGCCTCTACGCATTTGTTTACAATATAAATGATAATGGTTCCATTCTATAGCAGATAATGTGAAAAACAAGTAAAAAATTGAAAAAGTGACTGTAAAAACATGAAAAAAATAGATAGGCAAAATGTAATGATAGGAGGTGTTAGAATAGGCCAAATACTACCAAAAACAAACATAAACTAAACAAGATAAATGAAAATTAAAAAAACTAAAAATAAAACAAGAATAACATAAAACAAGAGAAGTGAAGTTTTTCGTAGAACAAAAGTTGCTCAAAATGACCTCCTGAACACGGGAAAAATAAAAATTTTCGAAAAAAAAATTTGGCCAGTAGAGGGATAATATTGTTTTTTTTTAGTATCATATTTGATCAAAATAATAATTTTATGTATTTGTATTCTTTGCAATTCATGTAGTCTTGTCTCAGTTAACTTTTTTTTAAAGTTAAATTCGATGCACTTTGGTCAAAATCGATTTCGAATTTGACAATATGGACATATTTATTAAACAAATTTCAACGTAGTCTGAAAATAACAATAATATTTTTTTAATATTAATGAGAATTTTTCTCATATTTAAATATATAATTGCTTTTAAATCATTTGTTTATGTTTCAAACTAATTTTTGTGAGAGCTTACCCATCTCTTCGAACATGATTAGTGCTTTGAAAAAAAAAGAAAAAAAATAAAAATTTGAACATTTTTTCCAAGTACATTTAAAAATATTTAATCTTGTTTTTCTAATGTTTTTAATATTTTATACATTCTTTCAAATTGATTTATTTCTTTTTCAATATTTTTTTTTGAATTTTTAATTGGAATAAATTCTAATTAGTACATGTAGAATGAGTTCCAGATTATTTCAAAGTTATTAAATCTTTCCCCTGTTATGTTTCTATTATTTTTTTCAAGTCTTACAAATAAGTTCATGTTTAAAAATTTGTTCTGAGTTTTTTTTTTTTCAAATCGCCAATCGTTTTGAAAAGTTTTATTATATCAAAATCTAAACTTTAACTTATTTTGATGAATTTTCTATTTTCTAAAACAAGTTTTTCTTGTTTCTCGATTAAATTTTCAAAAAGGGCTATCTGCATAGGAAACCCATGACTTATAGGTTGTTTTGAAAATTTACTCTAGGTTCATGTAAAATCTCTGTTTTTTTTATTCTTTGATACTTTTTTATTTATGTTTCAGTAGCAATTATTTGAAATGTTAATGAGATAAGCAGAAAGAAGAAAAAGTAAATTTTATTTTCTTTCAACATAAACTCATTTGATACCGAACTATTTTGTGAGTTCTTCAATTCTTTCAAACATAAACTGTTCATAAATTGGTTTTTAAATATATTTTTGAATATATTTGAATACATTTATTTTTGTTACAGCTTTTTTGTGATTCTTTCAAACATAAGAAGTTTGTTTTTAAATATCAGAAAAGTTTGAATCTGAACACATTTTATGTCATTGTTTAAAATCAGTAATTAAAATATTTCTATAATCTGAGTTTGGTGGTGAACATCAGGGGGTAGACGTGGCTGAATGGTTACGCTGTTCGCTTTGTAAGTGGAAGAGATTCTGGGTTCGATTCCCATCTGCTCCTATCGAGAAATTATGGAAAGAAGGAATTCTCTGAACACTTGAATATGAACGGAAAATTCATTAGCTCGCGGCGGGGTTCGATCCCTCGTCCTTAGGGTCAGCATACAAAAATGCTAACCACCAGACCATCGAGGCTTAGTTGACTAGAAGGATTAAGAATGCTATAAGAATCCAAGAAACTTGATTGGAATCTGTGTACCTAAGAACAGGACATGCAATATTGAATGCAAGTTGAATTCAAGAACACTACTTACTGGTTGCATAATTGTTAGGCGAATATTGAACTTTCAACACGACCAGAATTCACCACAAAAAGCTTGGTGGACCGAATTGGAAAGCTTCCAAAATGAATCCAAGAACATACGAAGAATCAAGGACTATAAATAGATTTGACCGGCCGCATCACTTACCACGGTGAATCCTGGCTTCACACCCATCTTACTAACACCCTCAAACCTCACGTGATACTTTGTCGAAGACGCAGCCGATTTAGCGGTCTTCATCACTCAAGTATCGGACTAAAATTCCTATCCACTTCCCCGTGTCTTACCACTGGTCGTGGCCGGCGCTGTGATTGGCTAGCATGATAGGGACATTTGAAAGTTGCGAAGTGGTGATGATTGGTTCCTACTCTTCATCTGTGGTCCACGGAGCAATTCTTGGAGGTCCTGGTCAATAACAGAGTAGCAACTACGGGTAGACACCAATGCTATGCTATGCTATGCTAATCTGAGTTTGGTGGTGAACATGTTTTTAAATAGTTTTTTTTTTAGAAAATCATTATTTACTTATTGATCTGGGACATTTTATTCAGTTAAAAACCTGACTCTCGATCTATTGTCTTTTCGACTTTTTGACCTTTCGACTTTATGGCTTTAGACCTTTGGCTTTATTCTTTTCAAAAAGACTTGAGTTTTTTTTTGAATATTCCCTAGAAACATATGAATCACAATAGTTTATAGGACCTTTCAAAATAAAAACTCTAGAAATGGACCACGGATTTAAAACAAAAATTAACTTAACAGAAGATTTTTCTCATTTATTGTTTGATTTTAAGTTTTTAAAAGACAACTTAAATTCAAAGCATGATATGGCTAATATTCATCAAGCGTTTAATGATTTTTTTTTAATTTTCTAACAATTTTAAATTGAAAATGACAATCACTTCACATTAAAATATGCATTGGCCTCATTCAGTGAAATTTAAAACACTTCGAACCCAGCATGAAAAACTTCTTATTATTAGTTATTCTCGGTACATTTTCGCTTCATTTTCCAAAATTGTTTTTGTTTTTGTATTTTAACATTTTTCTCACCGTGTGCCTTCCCGAAGCCTCAAATTTCCCTCTAATCACTTCGTGCCGACTGTCACGCATCAGCAGCCGTCATCGTCATGTTGACAGAAGCATTTTTGAGCGAGCGAGCAGAGGCTCAAGGTTTTCCTTCGTGGCGGGGGTGGGCTTTCATTTTGTTTTTGTTTCCAGGCAAACTCCGCGTGCCACGCGCCATCACTCGTTTGTTTTGACAAGTAGGATTTATTTGATTTTGCGCAGCTTTGAAGGAGCTTTGGAGAAAAGTTTGCTTATAGCTTCTGTTTTTTTTTTCTCTTTGGGGAAATTTTTGGGGATGGGAAAGCACGCGCGTGAAATCATGTGAATTTTCACGCGCCTGCCCTGATTATGCTGGATTAGGAGTTGATGATTTGAAAATTGAAAATGATTTTGAGAAATTTACTTAACAATAATTGTATTATTTTTTAATCTCAGCTTTGTCTGTAAACTGTTTGATTCTGTAATAAATTTGTCCACAAAATATTGCCCATCGGCAACACGTTTCCGACCGCCAATTAGGTGCTAAAATTTACAACATTTTTATCACCCATTACCGACACGTGTCGTGTCGCGTGGGCTCGTTCGACAATCCTCAACAATGTCGCGAACAAGCTTTGGCATACACACTCACACATTTAAACCTCAAACGCCGCTATTCGACACGCGTTTACACACATTTGTCCACATTTTCGTCCCTTAACCCTTAATTATTTTGAATTCGAATAATTTTTGTTTGGAAAATACCCCTAAAATGCACTGAATTTTTGAAAATCGAAAATTTTATATTCCAATATAAGAATTGCTTTGGTCACTGGAGGGTTAATCCAACCAGGGAAAGCAGTTCAAAGGGCAGCTTAAGGGACCAAAACTTTTTTCTTTTTTTTCTCTCTGATCAACGTATATTGTTGCACTCTCCCCCACGGCAAACACTTACACAGGATTAGTTTCGCCCTGTGTCGTGCGTGTGTGTACGCTGTAGGTGTCCTTATAGTCTCTTGCACACACACACACCTCATCCGGCGGGGGTGGGTGTTTCCGATATGCTGGGCAAGCTTGTTTACACCCGGTCTTCACAGACCAGGGCATATTTTTTCGTGTGTGTGTGTGCTCTGTGAGGCAACAGATTAAGGGCTTAATATCTCGTTACATTAATATATGTTTTCCCTTGACTACCGGGTCATTTTTTCATCTCTTCCTTTGTATGGAAAAGTGGCTTCCGGAGAGGTTCTTTGTTGTACCGGGTTGATTGTGAGGTAACTTTAGGAGAAGCTGGTTTTGTAAAAGTTTTTTCAAGAGATTTAATTTACCAGTCAAGCTCCTCGATGCCGCTATCAACCGATCTAGTTTTTATTTACAAATTATCATCTTTTTTTGAACTCTATTGACTGTTTCTGTCAAAAGCATATTTTATGTTACCCTTGTAATATTTATGGTTTTAAGTACACCACAAAAGTTGTATGAGGACCTTCAGAACCTTCACCAAACCAATTAACTTTAAAATGTTACTTGAGTAAACAAAAAAATTCAATAATAGTTTTTTCTTTCTTTCTCTAAAATTTTCTCAAAAATCAGAGGGCAAAAAACTACATATTTCTATGAATTTGTTAACTTGTATACATACATTGTAGATTTTTTCCATTGTCTTATAAATCTTTTTTTTTAATTTGGCCTTTTCAAATGCTAGGACTTCAAAATGTTTAAAAAAATAATTCTAGGAAACGGAAAATTTTAACTATGGTTTTTAATTTATTGACATTGAAAGGTGGACAAATATTTGCTAAGTCACTTTATAAATCAATTGTTTTTTGTTTTTTTTTTATTAACATTTTTATTTATTTCCTGTTAGCTTCTTTTCAATAGCTCAGCAACCATGCATCCAATCTTCAATGTTTTTTAAGCGAATTTGTTGATCTCTTAATCAATTTTAATGTACCGAATTTGATTTTTCATCTAAAAATATTATCAAAACCCGATTTAATCCCACCTGGGGTGAGATAGAGCCTTTCTCACTATAGAATATAACGATGGTACTTCTTTAAATTCATAACATTGACTTTGTTTAGAAGAAAAAAAAAGAAAGCAAAGTATTATTCATGATATGATTTCCAAAAGAAACAAAAAACGCCATTTTCACATAAAGAATATTTTTAATCGTACATATTCTTAATCAAACAAGCGTTTATGACAAACGCGAGCATAGCATGCGCCAGTGACAACGCACACCGCGGTAGGCGCAAAGAAAACCCGAGGCATAAGTGAACCGCGTGTGCCGCACGGTGCAGGGAAGATAGCCATTCAGCTTCTACGAATGTGACAGAGTCAGAGATAGCTATTTTTACAACCGCATCACTACACACTCAATCACGAGTACCTTAGGTAGAAAGCCATTGGCGTCGCCAGCATTGAAAACTTTGAAAACGATATAAACGATGAAAAGCTTAGAAAGCTCCTATTGGAATCCAATGAACCCTGTTAAATAAACTTACGAAATCACGAAAAAATTAAGTCTACTTTTAGGCGATTTTCGGAGCACACGGAAAACAAATAGATTGTAGCCGGATGAATGTCCTATGTCACAAAAGTTTTTAAATAAACATTGGACAGTTATGCAAAAACAAACAGGGCAAAAGAAACCGAAAAGCTACGATATCTTACATGTTGTAGGAAACATCGGTAGACAAGCTACTACAAACGAGTATAAGTCGAGCCAGCAAATCTATGCGCCAGCATTCTCGCGCCAGTATTCGAAGCTCAACTTGACAACTTGGCGACGAAGCGTCGAAAATCGATGCAGTGTGATTTTTTGACGATTTTTCCGATTAAAATTCATGCTGAATCGACATATTTACGAAGATGGAAATGACGTCCTGGCTTAAAGTAAAACCTATACCTTTCTTTAGTAAGAAAGGCAAAAAGTAAATCGTTCTAAAAATTGATCGGGATTGCCGATCGATGTCGAATTTGTTTCAGATGCTCACTCATGGTCTGTACTATGAATGTAGCAAGAAATTTTGAATAAAATCAGAAATGAAAAATGTTGGCGAAGGTCACCAGGTGGGCTTTTACCTTTTTTTAGGGATTTTTTTTTCTTATGGTAGGTTAATCAAACGGCTCTAACTCCAGAACCAGATTATGGATCTGGATGAAAATTTGGGAGGTTGTAGAGGTCGAAAAATGCAATTTTTGAGATAAATAAGAGATACGAAAATGAAAAAAGTTGACCACATATTCATTTGAAAACTGTGTATTTTGTTGAAAAGTCTGGCCGCATCCGAAAACAGATGGATATTTCGAAATTTGCGCGGCAACTCGCCCAGGTTCAGCACACTAGCTTTCATCTGCATTTAGAAGAATCGAAATCGGATATATGGGAGCTGAGAACGGCGCGACACAAAATTTAGCAAAATTTTACCACATACGAACATCACTCGACCGCCACGGAATTTATTTTTTCAAAATTCGAGGATTCTAGATAGACGAGTTCTGTCAAGGTGAATCGATAGAACGTCGAAAATCGATGCAGTGTGATTTTTTGACGATTTTTCCGATTAAAATTCATGCTGAATCGACATATTTACGAAGATGGAAATGACGTCCTGGCTTAAAGTAAAACCTATACCTTTCTTTAGTAAGAAAGGCAAAAAACTTTCATGACATTTACGTTATTGAAAATTTAAGAACTTTTCAAAAAATGGCAACACTGCCAAATTAATTTTGACCAACTTGTGCCACGCCTGAAACGATGTAATTTTTGTCATCTAAAATATGTTCAAATCTTAGATTTAATTATTCTATTTGATAGGTCCTTAGCAATATTTACAAGTTTGATTTTTTTTTTAATTTTATTATATTATTATTATTTAATTTATTAATAGCATGTATGGAAAAACATATGATACAAACTGTCTTCTTCGGCCATAAAAAAGGTATACCCAATGATTCTTCCAAATAAAAAATACAGAAAAATCTGAAAAAAAACTTGTTCTTGAGAGAATTGGTCATCTATCCCCGATGTCATATTGTAATTTTTATTGTGCGGTCCAATATTAATAAAGAATTTTTTTAGTGGAATCCCTTGCTTCATCTGAGGTGGAATACGGAGCGATTTAACGGAGTAATTGTATTCTTCAAGATCAAATTTTAAATTTTATTTAAAATAAGGTTATTTTAATAATAAGGGATTCGCAATTCGAAGTAAAACAAATGTTTTAAAAAGGATAGTTAAACATTTGATAGTTATATATCAAATCATAAATGAAGTTGCTCCTCAAATTTCAACACTGGTTTTGAGTGAGTCCAAAGGTTTCTTATGTTATATTGGGACACCCTAATCTTGACAATTTTTGATGAAAGGGAATTTAATATTTATCAGAAATAGACATTTATCTAGCATTTTTTTCGCTTTTCTGTATTTAGTGACGGAATATTCTTAGAGTTTGTATTCAAACTAAAGAAATAATGAAAGTAAAACCGATTTTATGTAATCTTATTTGAAATAAACGTGCTTTTTAAAAATTGTAATGAAATAAAAATAAAAATTTAAACTTTTTTCTTTTAGGAAAGTTTGAAAGTTATTTTTGTTCATTATAACTTTTAAGGTTTTTTGGAAGTTATGGCAATGATATTTTCACTTAGTAATAGGATTCAAAGAGTATCCTTGTTACCCTCTTCTTAAGCTTTCTTCAAATTAAAAGAACAATCAATGGATTTTGTTGTTATCGGGGTAAACTACATGGCTTCAAAGCCAATTAACCCTCTTCTGCCCAATTTTTTTTTCGAAAATATTTATTTTTCCCGTGTTCATGAGGTCATTTTGAGCATCTTTTGTTCTACGAAAAACATTACTTCTCTTGTTTTATGTTTTTCTTGTTTTATTTTTGGTATTTTAATTTGCATTTATCTTGTTTATTTTATGTTTGTTTTTGGTAGTATTTAGCCTATTCTACCACCTAATATAATTACATTTTGCCTTTCTAATTTTTCACGTTTTTACAGTCACTTTTTAAATTTTTTGCATGTGTTTCACATTTTCTGCTATAGAATGGCACCAACATCATTTAAATTGCAACAAAATGCTTAGAGGCATAGCCTGAGACACTGCAAAAATTACTGCATACTTCTTTTTACTGAAAGTTACAAAGTTAACCCCTAAAAAAATGACATTTTTAAAAACATTGGCAAAGTCACATAAAACAAGTTAAACTTCCAACCCTGAAATTTTCTAAAATTTTAAGAGTTCTTCTTTCCAATGCTTTTTAAAGATCAAAAATCGGTTGGAAAATTGATTTTTGGCGATTTTTCAGATCGAAGCCCGTCTAAAGGCGGGGTTAGGTTGTAGAGGGTTAAATGAATAAGGGTATCTATTACATTTTTGTTAATTATTATCACTAAAAAAGCGATGAGGGTTACAAGCAGAGTTTTTGAATTTAAAAATATTTTGTTATCAGAAAAGTTATGAGAAGATTTGAGTTTTGAAAAGACTACAAAAAAGGTTTTCTTTAGCTTCTCACCCAAATTTATTATAAATCCACGTGTAACCGAGGATTTTCCCCTTAACCCTTTCGAACCTGGTGGGTCATATATGACCCAAATATCAAAATTTCCAAAACTTGCCTATAATTTTCGTATGGTCATAAGAATCATTTTCCTATCATTGACTAAAAAAATATTTTTTTGAAAATTCAGACCTGAAAGGGTTAATAAAACGCTAGCAGCTGTTGGTGGCTTTCTGCTCAGTCAAAACTTTCCAACCCACCACCCACATGAAAACCCACACACACGCTCAGCCACACCGGACAGGTTGCGGTTTGCGGCCTTGGCAATAACGCAAACTTTCAGCGCAGCAGTACAGAAGAGAAGGATTATATTTGGAAAGTTTAATCCTGCCTAACATTTTTGCAATTACCCCCCTCGGCGACCCCCGTTTTGGCTCAAGGATTTCCTTCTCTCGCTCGCTCCGGTTTGGCTTCGTGGTGGTAAATTTGAGTTTGATGGTTTGGAGTGTTTCTGGTGTGATAAATCACCGCAGCCAAGCTAAGTTTGACCGGAAGTTGGCGAGGGAAAGGGGGACCTCGGGAGTTTGTCGCTAATCCGTGGTTTTAATAATATGGTCATCAACGTTCGGCTGGGCGAGACGCGATTTCGTGCGGGGACAAGCTGCGGGTTTAGTTTCGATTTTATGGTACAGTGATTTGTTGGGGGTTTATGGTGATAAGTATTATTATTTGATTCATTTACGTTAAACCACATTTTATCTGTTGGCAAATTGTTGCCTAATTGATTTCCATTATGGTGTACTTAGTGTTGATTGTGCGCGCTCCCCAGTTGGTTGATTTATGTAATTTCGGAGTTCGTGATTATCTATTAGCAAATATTTACTGGGAAGAGAGTCGCTAATTTATGAAACACAAACGACTTCAAACGTGATCTCGTTTTATATTCATTTTAAATATGCTCGAAATTTACTATGTTATCTAACGTTTTCATTTACTTTTTCTCATTTCAGGTAATTATTGCTACATCTGATTTTAGTAAATTACGTGAGTAAAAAAATACAATATATTTTTTTTATCCTCAGGAGAATTCGCATTTTTCATACAATCACTTCTTTTGTTTAAAACAGTGTTAGTATTTAGAACTTTTAATAGTAACAGTTTTGCCTTCCTCACCTTACTGAGGAAAGGCTATAAAATCACTCGAAAATTGAACTTCTTAATTAGACTTCCTAGACCCACCTTCATGTATACCTATCGACTCAGAATCAAATTCTGAGCAAATGTCTGTGTGTGTGGTGGGATGTTGATCAAAAAATTGTCACTCGATTATCTCGAGATTGGCTGAACCGATTTTGTCCGTTTAGGCCTCATTCGATCCGTCTTGGGGTCCCATAAGTCGCTATTAAAAATTATGCAGTTTAGTTAAGTACTTCAAAAGTTATGCTAAAAACACGATTTTAGCAAAAGTCCGGAAGATTGTAAAAAGGGTGGTTTTTGTAAGAAAATCCGGCATGTTATACATTTTTAGAAAGGTATTTAAAAGACCTTTCTAACGCGACCAATACATTGAAGATCTGACAACCCTATCAAAAGTTATAAGCACTTAAGTGTTATTTATTCACTTTTTGAAGGCCGGATCTCAGATATTTTGATGAAAACGATGTCCGGATCTCTCATGCGACCAATCGTTGGATAGGTTATCAAAAGACCTTTCCAACGAGCATGAATTGGATTGGAGATCAGACTAACCTATAATAAGTTGTAAGCACATAAGTGCCCTGCAATATGAAGATCTGACTACCCAATCTAGTGGTATGAATTATGAGTCAAATTGGGTCCTAAAATGAAGCTTAGATTGCTGATATTATTGTTTACAGCAATAATGCTTATTTTTCTGAGTGCAATAACCCTTTGTACTACCACAAAGAGTTTAAAATGGATTTTTAAATCAATTTTGAAAAATAAACATCGCGGTCCTTCTTGACAGAAAAGGTCCTACTTGACAGCTCGTTCCAAGGGGAACATAGTTGATCCATCGAAAAAATGTTGTCTCGTCAATTTTTTTTGCATTAAAATGAAAAAAAAGTGATCAGAAATGTTTTTTGATCGTGTTTTTTACCGTTGAAGATAAAAATTGACATAGGGCTTTAGTACCCAATTGATAAAACACTGAAAATCACCGCTCTTTTGTGTCAATTTTGGATAGTACCCTTTAAATGTGAGGAAGGCACCAACCACCCTAGGGTGGATTAAATAACGTTTTTTAATTTAAAAATTCTTTGTTTTTTTATTTTTGGATTTTTCGAATTTTTGAAATTTTTAGAATTTGTAAACTTTTTGGATTTGTTTTTGAATTTTTGGAAATTTAAGAAATCTTTTGAAGCAAGTAATTTTTTAGTTAGTAATTTTTAAAATTTTGTGATATTTTGGAATTATTGATAATTTTTAACATTTGAAATTTTTGGAGATTTTGGAAATTTTGAAAATATTGGTATTTTAATTTCTTTAATTTTTTTAAGAATTTTAAAATAAAAATAAATTATTTTTTCGGCCATTTCCGGACTTGATTTTTCAGTCTCGAAAATATTTTTACCGGAAAGCTCATCCAATTTCCCATAAGTTTGCTTTTGACAGCTGCATTTTTCGTGGTTCTTTTTGTAACATCTTAGGCTATTTCCTCAACAATTTTAAAAGAAAAAAAAATCGTGTCATAACCAAAATTGAAAAATCTTATAGAAGTGGCGTGTATTTTTTTTTCAGTGTATTTTTTCAGAAAGCCAATCGTCCAATTTCCTACAAGTTTGTCTTTGACCACTTTTTGATACGATGCAACGGCTTCGAGATACAGTAATTTTAAATTACAAAATACAGTACAATTGACTCCATATACACAAAAATTGCTTATATAGGCCTAGGATTACATGTCTAAAAAGTTTCATTGAAATCGGAGAGGAACGAGTACAAAAGTGCCAGAAAAATTCCTGATTTGAGCTGGAATTGCTTTTAAATGTTTTTTTTAAATTGGATATTTTGGATTTTTTTTTTTGAAATTTTAAAATTTGCAAATTTTTGGAAATTTAGGAAATTTTATAAATTGAGCATGAGCATGAGCATGAGAGACCACCCATGGTTGTCCTTCTCCGTTGCTGAACAGGACCGTAATATCCTATCAATACAACCGACCATACGCTTGAACGATCTAATGGTGTTTCCCTTATCAACAGCATGTATGAATGCGTTGAAAAGATAAAACATCAAGATCATTAAAACTAGATCTGAAGCAAATAGGTAACAGTCATTGGCCACCAACGGCGCCCGCCATGTCAGTTTGTAGATCTCGGGGGGATTGGGACGGGAATGTTAGTTAGCACAGGTTGCTACCAAGGGTGGGTTCTATACGATATCCACACCCCCACGTGTGCCGGAAAACTACTTCTACTTGGGATTTTGTTAGTGGGTAAGGGTAATGGCCAGGATTCAACATAGAGGATGATGATGCGACCCAATAATCAATAAATTTTGTTTAATGGTGTGATGTATTATGCATTCTCAAGGCAAACAGTCGGAGGATGCGGATGAGATTATTCCCGGTTATTTGGTGTTGAGTTTAGCATAAATGATTCAATCTTAGACAGCCGGCTGTGGAAAGATAAAACCGAATAAAATGCGAAAACGCGAAACCGCCCGGACCGAAAAACACACACAATCGGAAACGGCAACGAAAATCCGGCGTGATGACTGCGACACGCACCGTTCAAATCCTCCAAAGTAACTGTCAAACATTCGCGAAATCACCCGGTCGAAATACACACAATCGGGGGGAAACAAAGACGGAAACGGCAACGAAAATCCGGCGTGTTGACTGCGACGCGCACCGTTCAAATCCTCCAAAGCAACTGTCAAACATTCGCGAAATCACCCGGTCGAAATACACACAATCGGGGGGGAAACAAAGACGGAAACGGCAACGAAAATCCGGCGTGTTGACTGCGACGCGCACCGTTCAAATCCTCCAAAGCAACTGTCAAACATTCGCGAAATCAACCGGTCGAAATACACACAATCGGGGGGGAAACAAAGACGGAAACGGCAACGAAAATCCGGCTTGTTGACTGCGACGCGCACCGTTCAAATCCTCCAAAGCAACTGTCAAACATTCGCGAAATCAACCGGTCGAAATACACACAATCGGGGGGGAAACAAAGACGGAAACGGCAACGAAAATCCGGCTTGTTGACTGCGACGCGCACCGTTCAAATCCTCCAAAGCAACTGTCAAACATTCGCGAAATCACCCGGTCGAAATACACACAATATGGGGGGGGGGGGGGAAACAAAGACGGAAACGGCAACGAAAATCCGGCGTGTTGACTGCGACACGCACCGTTCAAATCCTCCAAAGCAACTGTCAAACATTCGCGAAACCAACCGGTCGAAATACACACAATCGGGGGGGAAACAAAGACGGAAACGGCAACGAAAATCCGGCTTGTTGACTGCGACGCGCACCGTTCAAATCCTCCAAAGCAACTGTCAAACATTCGCGAAATCACCCGGTCGAAATACACACAATCGGGGGGGAAACAAAGACGGAAACGGCAACGAAAATCCGGCGTGTTGACTGCGACACGCACCGTTCAAATCCTCCAAAGCAACTGTCAAACATTCGCGAAATCAACCGGTCGAAATACACACAATCGGGGGGGAAACAAAGACGGAAACGGCAACGAAAATCCGGCGTGTTGACTGCGACGCGCACCGTTCAAATCCTCCAAAGCAACTGTCAAACATTCGCGAAATCAACCGGTCGAAATACACACAATCGGGGGGGAAACAAAGACGGAAACGGCAACGAAAATCCGGCTTGTTGACTGCGACGCGCACCGTTCAAATCCTCCAAAGCAACTGTCAAACATTCGCGAAATCAACCGGTCGAAATACACACAATCGGGGGGGAAACAAAGACGGAAACGGCAACGAAAATCCGGCTTGTTGACTGCGACGCGCACCGTTCAAATCCTCCAAAGCAACTGTCAAACATTCGCGAAATCACCCGGTCGAAATACACACAATATGGGGAAACAAAGACGGAAACGGCAACGAAAATCCGGCGTGTTGACTGCGACACGCACCGTTCAAATCCTCCAAAGCAACTGTCAAACATTCGCGAAATCAACCGGTCGAAATACACACAATCGGGGGGGAAACAAAGACGGAAACGGCAACGAAAATCCGGCGTGTTGACTGCGACGCGCACCGTTCAAATCCTCCAAAGCAACTGTCAAACATTCGCGAAATCAACCGGTCGAAATACACACAATCGGGGGGGAAACAAAGACGGAAACGGCAACGAAAATCCGGCTTGTTGACTGCGACGCGCACCGTTCAAATCCTCCAAAGCAACTGTCAAACATTCGCGAAATCAACCGGTCGAAATACACACAATCGGGGGGGAAACAAAGACGGAAACGGCAACGAAAATCCGGCTTGTTGACTGCGACGCGCACCGTTCAAATCCTCCAAAGCAACTGTCAAACATTCGCGAAATCAACCGGTCGAAATACACACAATCGGGGGGGAAACAAAGACGGAAACGGCAACGAAAATCCGGCTTGTTGACTGCGACGCGCACCGTTCAAATCCTCCAAAGCAACTGTCAAACATTCGCGAAATCAACCGGTCGAAATACACACAATCGGGGGGGAAACAAAGACGGAAACGGCAACGAAAATCCGGCTTGTTGACTGCGACGCGCACCGTTCAAATCCTCCAAAGCAACTGTCAAACATTCGCGAAATCACCCGGTCGAAATACACACAATATGGGGAAACAAAGACGGAAACGGCAACGAAAATCCGGCTTGTTGACTGCGACGCGCACCGTTCAAATCCTCCAAAGCAACTGTCAAACATTCGCGAAATCACCCGGTCGAAATACACACAATCGGGGGAAACAAAGACGAAACGGCAACGAAAATCCGGCGTGTTGACTGCGACGCGCACCGTTCAAATCCTCCAAAGCAACTGTCAAACATTCGCGAAATCAACCGGTCGAAATACACACAATCGGAAACAAAGACGGAAACGGCAACGAAAATCCGGCGTGTTGACTGCGACGCGCACCGTTCAAATCCTCCAAAGCAACTGTCAAACATTCGCGAAATCAACCGGTCGAAATACACACAATCGGAAACAAAGACGGAAACGGCAACGAAAATCCGGCTTGTTGACTGCGACGCGCACCGTTCAAATCCTCCAAAGCAACTGTCAAACATTCGCGAAATCACCCGGTCGAAATACACACAATCGGGGGGGAAACAAAGACGGAAACGGCAACGAAAATCCGGCGTGTTGACTGCGACGCGCACCGTTCAAATCCTCCAAAGCAACTGTCAAATATTCGCGAAATCAACCGGTCGAAATACACACAATCGGGGGGGAAACAAAGACGGAAACGGCAACGAAAATCCGGCTTGTTGACTGCGACGCGCACCGTTCAAATCCTCCAAAGTAACTGTCAAACATTCGCGAAATCACCCGGTCGAAATACACACAATCGGGGGGGAAACAAAGACGGAAACGGCAACGAAAATCCGGCGTGTTGACTGCGACGCGCACCGTTCAAATCCTCCAAAGCAACTGTCAAACATTCGCGAAATCAACCGGTCGAAATACACACAATCGGGGGGGAAACAAAGACGGAAACGGCAACGAAAATCCGGCTTGTTCAATTTAGGAAATTTTATAAATTTAGGAAATTTTATTTATTAAGGAAATTTTATAAATTTAGAAAATTTATAAATTTTGGAAATTTGAAACATTTTGGAAATTTTGTTAATTCTGATTTTTTTTAATTTGTAAAATTTTTTGAAATTTTAGATTTTTTTTTTATTTTAAAAATCTTAGATGTTTTGGAATTTTTGAATTTTTTGAACTTAAAAAATGTCTGGCTCTTTTGATTTTTATTTTATTTTTTGGATGGTTTTGATTTTTTTGAATTTTTGGAATCCGGTAAATTTTTGATTTTGAGGGAATTTGTGGATTTTTTGTAAGTTTGAAAATTTTGGAATTTTAGAAATTTTAGGAAATTTAGGATTTTTTGGAATTTTATGAGTTTTATCATCGGGACTGGCAACACCAGCCAGCAACAGTCAAGTGTTCGGAGCTCTTCAAACTTTTCGATTTTTTCGCCGTAATTTACCGTGATTACCCGCGAGTTTGCTGCTCCAGCATGCCAAGGGCCGGCCGTGGCCGTGGCAGTTCGAGTGCGGCCTCGAAAAACCCGCGAAGCTCATCTACCGGCAGAGTGCAGAAAGGTAAACACACCAACGCCGCATCGACCGCCATCGCGCACGGGAGCGTGCCCAGTGACGTCACCGATCCATCGTTTTTACACGTGTCATACCGTCCACGTGAGTCCCCTGTACGGACGAGACAATCGACCCGGGTATCCGGAAGCACTTCCGGCCAGCAGCAGCAGCCGTCCACAAGCACCACGACAACAACCACTTTTAACGTTCCCACCAGCAACGAATTTGAGATGCTGAGTGGAGAAGAAAACAACACCGCCAGTGACAGCAGCAGTGCTAGCGACGACGATGACGATGATGAACTTGCGCGCAAGCAAGAAAAGAAGAAAAAATGTAACTCTCCGAAGGAACGACGTCCACCTCAATTTTTATTTTGGATACGCTGGCAGACGATGTTGACGAGTTGCTTGAGGGCCTCAATATTGTCTGAAAATAGGTAAAACGTCAGTGCAAGTTATTACACATAACAAACTGAATTTCGACATGGTGGTGAAGAAGTTGAAGTTGCGAAACTTCAAGTTTTTTACATTTGACCCTGCAGAGAAGGTCCCAGTGAAGATCGTCCTTCAGGGATATCCGGACCGCCCGATCTCCGACCTGGAAGAACACCTTTCGGGCATCAAGGTTAAGCCTCGAGAGATTAAGGTGCTCTCAAAGACGATAACGGTGACAGGTACGTACACATTGTACCTCCTGTACTTCGATCGTGGGTCTGTCAAAATCCAGGACCTTCGGCGGATCAAAGCACTGGACGGATTCTTTGTGACGTGGCGATTCTACATGAAGAATCCCGCCGACGCAGCCCAATGCCACCGCTGTCAAAAGTTCGGACACGGTTCAAGAAACTGCAATCTTCCGCCCCGGTGCGTAAAGTGCGGTGAGACCCACTTCACCGAAAGGTGCAATCTTCCGCGGAAAGACCAGCTGGGGAAAACGCCCAGCAGCACAAAGCGCGCGTCAAGTGCGTGAACTGTGGTGGAAACCACACGGCGAATTTCCGTGGCTGTGCCGCGCGGAAAAAGTACCTCGAGGAGCAGGACAAGAAGAAGAAAGCGCCAGCGTCCGCCAACCTCCGAAGACTTTGAGCTCGAACGCTGCAGCAGCTGGCGGCGGAGCGGTTCCATCGACCAAACCAGCGTTCCCTCCCGGTTGGGGAGGTTCGTACGCTAGAGTAGCCGCTTCTGGCGTCGGTACTCCCCCGGGACAAGCTGATGTTACCGGTGATGATCTCTTCACGCTTCCTGAGTTTTTCGCCCTTGCTGGAGAGATGCTCACGCGCTTTCGTGCCTGCCGAAACAAGGCAGAACAATTCCAAGCTCTCAGTGAGCTGATGATGAAGTACATCTACAACGGATAAGCTGCCTTGTGCAGCGAAGTTTTCGACGTCAACAGACAATACAAACTGTGATTTAGTTTTAAGCTTTTCCTATTTCTATCCTTTTCCTTAGCAAATCTCGAAGGTTTTTTTTTTATTTTTCCTTCTCTTGCCAAATCCATTGTTAGAATATCCAATTACATCTAAATGAATTATAGTGTAAACCATAGTTGAAAGGAACTCCAAAACTCTATTAGGTTATAAGAAACACTGAATTGTAAATTGATTATTTACTAATAAACACTAATTGAATTGAATTATGAGTTTTATGAATTTTATGAATTTTATGAATTTTATGAATTTTATGAATTTTATAAATTTTATGAATTTTATGAATTTTATGAATTTTATGAATTTTATGAATTTTATGAATTTTATGAATTTTGTGAATTTTATGAATTTTATGAACTTTATGTTTTTTTTAATTTTATGAATTTTATAAATTTTATGAATTTTATGAATTTTAGAAATTTTATGGATTTTATGAACTTTATGAATTTTATAAATTTTTTGAATGTAATGAATTTTATGAATTTTAGAAATTTTGCGAATATTTTGAATTTTGAGAATTTTAATTATTTTAGGAATTTTACGAATTTGAGGAAATTTAGGAAGGGTAGGAATTTTAGGAATTTAAAAAAAATAGAAATTTAGGGAATTTCAGGAATTTTAGAAATTTTAGGAATTTCAGGAATTCGGGTTAGGTTTCGGGGTAGGCGTGGCTGAATGGTTACGCTGTTCGCTTTGTAAGCGGAAGGTTCTGGGTTCGATTCCCATCTGCTCCTATCGAGAAATTATGGAAAGAAGGAATTCTGAACACTTGAATATGAACGAAAAATTCATTAGCTCGCGGTGGGGTTCGATCCCCCGTCCTTTGGGTCAGCAGACAAAAATGCTAACCACCAGACCATCGAGGCTTAGTTGTCTAGAAGGATTAAGAATGCTATAAGAATCCAAGAAACTTGATTGGAATCTGTGTGAACCTAAGAACAGGAAAATGCAATATTGAATGCAAGTTGAATTCAAGAACACTACTTACTGGTTGCATAATTGTTAGGCGAATATTGAACTTTCAACACGACCAGAATTCACCACAAAAAGCTTGGTGAACCGAATTGGAAAGCTTCCAAAAATGAATCCAAGAACATACGAAGAATTAAGGACTATAAGATTTGACCGGCCGCATCACTTACCACGGTGAATCCTGGCTTCACACCCATCTTACTAACACCCTCAAACCTCACGTGATACTTTGTCGAAGACGCAGCCGATTTAGCGGTCTTCATCACTCAAATATCGGACTAAAATTCCTATCCACTTCCCCCGTGTCTTACCACTGGTCGTGGCCGGCGCTGTGATTGGCTAGCATGATAGGGACATTTGAAAGTTGCGAAGTGGTGATGATTGGTTCCTACTCTTCATCTGTGGTCCACGGAGCAATTCTTGGAGGTCCTGGCCAATAACAGAGTAGCAACTACGGGTAGACACCAATGTTATGCTATGCTATTTTAGGAATTTTACGAATTTGAGGAAATTTAGGAAGGGTAGGAATTTTAGGAATTTAAAAAAAATAGAAATTTAGGGAATTTCAGGAATTTTAGAAATTTTAGGAATTTTAGGAATTCGGTTTTTTTTAGGAATTCTAGAAAATTAACAAATCTTTGGAGTTTTTAAATTTCGTGGAATTTAAAGTTTTTTTTTAATTTCTTGAATTCAATAAATTTTATGAATTTTATGAATTTTATGAATGTTTGGAATTTTTGGAATTTTAGAAATTAAAAGCTTGCTTTTCCAACTTTGGTGAGTTAAGGTTAGAACTGCGCCATAACCCGACCTCCTTAGAAAAATAAGCTTTGTCAAACCATCAGGTTTTCACAGAGTCAGATCGTAGCAAAAAGTAAGAGCAGAACAGCAGCAGATGTTCACCGATTCCGGAGACAGTTCCGAGCGGAGGAAATGAACATCATTCAGTCGTGACACACTTTCACACGATTGACACTTTCTTGACACCTTCGACTGCCGCTGTCATTTGGGGGAGAGGTGCAAGAGTGGTAGATGTTCAGTACTGAATTTCTGTATCTAGAGAGTTTCTAAATAGTTTGAATAAAATTGTTTTTTTTTTGTAATTTTAATTTTTTGGTAAAAATTACTTCATCAAACATCGCGATGTCAGGTGTGTCCCCCCCGGCAACAACTACTCTCACCTTAGGTGCGGCGTCGTTCGTTAGTATTTTTAGATTCGGCAATAAACTTCTCCTAAATGCCCGCGCTGATGTAGAATATAGTAGACCACAGACCACTAAGTCACTCGCGTACGCCGCCAGACACTAGACGACACTAGAAGCAAATCTGGTTGGCTTTTTTATTGCCGGTACTATATTTATAAACAAATGTCTCGAAGGAATGATAGTCGACTCGATTTTAATGTATGATATTTTTGGCTGGCGCTATGCGAAGATATCTTGCTTTAGGTAGAAGTCGTGCAATTTTTTAAGTAAAACTGGAGACTTCAGATGTTCAAACAACTAGTAATCTCATTTCAAGTCTTCATTTTTTCTATATAGTCTCACGTAGAATCATGCCAAACCGAGGAAAATCTAATTATTTATGGGATTCGCTTGCCGCAGACGACAATCTCCGAGGTTCACGCACTTTACGAGATTTCGATTCGTGCGTGCGTGCGTGCACGCGTGTGTTTGTGTCAACTCCCGTGCTGTGCGTGTGAGCGTGCTGCACACCTTTCGCCAAAATCTCGTGCCGTGTCGCCCCTCTGGCTGTGTGAAGGTTTAGGTCATTTATCTTCCACGTTTGTGACACAACGCGCTGCTAGGGTGGGGGCACCCATTTTGGTCACTTTGAAGTTTGATCTTGATGAAAATAGAATCGAGCTGACGAAAATAGACTTGCTTGCCCTACGTGGTGTGCGTCAGCTTTTGGGACACGTATGTTCGAACGGTAATTAACGGTAATATATTTCATGCTCACTTACGTCTACGACGAGCGTTCTGGAGAGTGGACTGCCCGTGTCAACCAACCGTGCGGGACGCAATTCCTCAGCGCGTCACGCGAGATTCACGGCGAAGATCCCTGAAGCAGACCTCGAACAATCGGTCCAGATTTCACCTCCTTGCTACAGCCTCCCTATTGCGTGCAACCTACGGCAAGATTGTTTTGGAATTACCTGAGCAAACGCCGGGAAGAGGTTCTTCACTGTCAATCAACCTGTTACGGAATCCGGCTGCTGGTTACAGTGCGCTGTCATCCGCCCGGTGGTAACATACCTGGAATACCCGGGGCTTCAGTTGGGATGATTCATGATGCTGGCGGCCCTAATTACGGAACCTAATCATCCCGCTAATGGTGTCTCATCCCTCCGGTGTTCAACTATGTTGATCGAGCCAATCAACTAGCGTGCAAGAGAAACAGCACTTCCAGGCGCAGCTGATGTGTGCTCTGGAGTGCAGAACAGATTTGGTTACGAGCAAATTACGTTTTGGCAGGGTTTAGAAGCTCTACTTTGGAACAAAACCTCCAACTCCAACCGAAACTTATTTGGGGATACCGTGGAGAATTTCCCTTATCCCCTTAAAAAAGTGAAGCATCAACACTTCTCGCCTTCAAATCCATTACCTTTACCTTACCTTTACCTTACCTTTACCTTACCTTTACCTTACCTTTACCTTACCTTTACCTTACCTTTACCTTACCTTTACCTTACCTTTACCTTACCTTTACCTTACCTTTACCTTACCTTTACCTTACCTTTACCTTTACCTTACCTTTACCTTACCTTTACCTTACCTTTACCTTACCTTTACCTTACCTTTACCTTACCTTTACCTTACCTTTACCTTACCTTTACCTTACCTTTACCTTACCTTTACCTTACCTTTACCTTACCTTTACCTTACCTTTACCTTACCTTTACCTTACCTTTACCTTACCTTTACCTTACCTTTACCTTACCTTACCTTTACCTTACCTTTACCTTACCTTTACCTTACCTTTACCTTACCTTTACCTTACCTTTACCTTACCTTTACCTTACCTTTACCTTACCTTTACCTTACCTTTACCTTACCTTTACCTTACCTTTACCTTACCTTTACCTTACCTTTACCTTACCTTTACCTTACCTTTACCTTTTTACCTTACCTTTACCTTACCTTTACCTTACCTTTACCTTACCTTTACCTTACCTTTACCTTACCTTTACCTTACCTTTACCTTACCTTTACCTTACCTTTACCTTACCTTTACCTTACCTTTACCTTACCTTTACCTTACCTTTACCTTACCTTTACCTTACCTTTACCTTACCTTTACCTTACCTTTACCTTACCTTTACCTTACCTTTACCTTACCTTTACCTTACCTTTACCTTACCTTTACCTTACCTTTACCTTACCTTTACCTTACCTTTACCTTACCTTTACCTTACCTTTACCTTACCTTTACCTTACCTTTACCTTACCTTTACCTTACCTTTACTTTACCGAAATAATTTTACCGCTTCATCATCAATAGCATTTCAATTTTGACAAAATCGGCCCCAAAAGCAGAGCAAACAGCTCACTTTGTTCGAGTAGTTACTAATCTAATTAACACCCAAGAGCGTTGCCTAATTAGCAACGTTCAACCGGGTGAAATTTCAGACGATCCCCGCCACCATATTAACATCCAGCTAATTACGGCCGGCCCGGAGTTAGGGAACTCGATACCCGCAGAGCTTTGCACTACCCGGGCAGACTGTAATAACAAAATTCAAATATTTTTAAAATAACAGAAAGTGTTCAATAACAGTTTATGTTATCAAAACATAATTTTTTATTGGTCTGATATTGGTTGAAAGCCAAAACAACTTTGGAATAACATTTTTTGTTATGGAAGAATACCTCCAACTGTTATTGGGATGATCGGATTAGTTGTTAAAACAAAAAAATATAATAACAAAAATTTGTTCGAAGAATAAATAACAATGTTATTAGTATGTTATTACAAGAACAATCCGATAACATAAAAATCATAACGACGAATAACAAACCATGCTATAAATAACATAAAATGTTATTGGCCTAGTATTTTTAAATATCAAAAAATGTTATTCCCAAGTTATTTCCGTCTGCTCGGGTTACCAGGTTAATATTTGTTCGAGTTGCTCTGTGCCATTCATTTGGGTTTTTTTTTAAACAATTTATATGATTTATTTTCATAGAGTTAATGTTTTGCTACACATCAATTGAACATCAATCATATTTCAATCTTCATGCATGTGCATTGTGGACAAAACGATTCAAAAATGCAGACACAAAAGCATCCTTGCTGACTGGCAAGAATTCCTGCATTCCTGTGACCAGGAATCTGCAGGATACGTGCAACAACAAAAGCAATATTGTAAATGGAATATAAAGCTGTTGCTGTCTCAACGACGATAGATGACAGCTCCAGGAATGTTTTCATATTCGTTCATACACACGTTCTCACACACACACTTCGAATTGAATCATGAAGCGTATGAAAATTGCACAAACTCCACCAACACACAGGTCTCGAAACGTCTCGAGATGTAACGTTTGTGGTATTGTAATAATTTACCGGTCCTAGTCGATGAGCAAATGTTTGCCCAGGATAAAGGACTGTTGCTGACAAACAAACACACACATGCATCGACTAGTTTCATCTTTTGCGGTAGGCCACCGGTCGAGCGGTAACGAGCCGGGCAAATACAAGTGTGCAAATTAATGAACACAAATTTCCACGTTTTGTTGACTGTGGCAATGAAGGAAGCAGCAAGTCAGCTTCTCCTTCGTATGGTCAGAGAGAGATTATTCGTAAACTTGGAGAAATGTGGGTCATTTCACCGAAAAAATACTTTTTTCCGAATTCTTTTAATAGGAATTTAAATGCCTGATTAAACATTTTCACGAAATGACCGGTTCGACGAAATGGCCGATTCGATGAATTATGTTTTTGATGAAATTACCGATTCGGTGAAACGACACTTTGATACAAACAACGATTCGCTGAAATGTCAAATTCGACAAAATGACCAATTCGATTAAATGTCCATTTCGGTTAAATGTCCATTACGATGAAATGACCTATTTGATGAGATCACCAATTAGATTAGATGCCTATGTGGACAAAATCAATGAATCGGTGTGTTTTCCATTTGATTAAAATTGCCGGTTCGTTGAAATGGCCATTTCGATTAAATGACCGATTCGATGAAATATGCATTTTGATCAAATTATCAATTCGATGATAATTCCCAAAATGCCTTTTTCAGTTGCACATGTTTTTTGATGAAATGACCGATTCGATAAAATGTCCATTTCGTTGAAATATCCATTTCGTTTAAATGTCCATTTCGATGAAATGACCAATTCGATTAAATGATCATTTTGAATAGATGTTCTTTTGAACGAAATCACTGAATCGGTGTATTATTATCCATTTTGATGAAATGGCCAGTTCGTTGTAATGTCCATTTTGACGAAATGACCTATTCGATGAATCGTCCATTTGGAAGAAATGACCAATTCGTTGCTTATTAACAAAATTGCTGTTAAATACGTTTTTTTTATGTTTTTTACTCAAATACCGATTTACTGGAATGCCAATTTCGACGAAATGACCAATTCGATGAAATGTCCATTTCAAATTTCTAGGCAGTGAAATGTCCATTTCGATGAAATGACCAATTCGATGAGATGTCCGTATGGACGAAATCACTGAATCGGTGTATTATCCATTTAGCCGAGTTTGCCAGTTTGTTGTCATGTCCATTTTGACGAAATGACCTTTTCAATAAAATGTAAGGTGGTGAAATTACCAATTCGATGAAATGTCCTTTTTACCGAAAAAGCTTGTTCAATGATTTTTTTGGTGAAACGTCATTTTGGTTTTGGTGAAATGTCAATTCTTACAAAATATCTGATTCGGTAAATTGCCCATTTCAACGAAACGACCAATTCGACGAATTTGACGAAATTTCTTTTTCCAATTAGTGAAATGGCCAGTTCGGTAAAATGTTCATTTATATATAATCACTGATTCGTTGTAATGCCAATTCCGAAGAAATAAGCGAAACGGTGAAATGACACTTTCGACGAAATGACCAATTCGGTGAAACGTCTGTTTTGACGAAATATTCGAGTTGAAATGTTTATTTAGATGGAATTACCGAATCAATATAATGCCCATTTTATGTTTATTGTCTGATTCTGCGTAATGATCAATTCGGTGAAATGTCCATTTTGACGAAATGGCTGATTTAGTGAAATGGAATTTCGGTACTTTGATTGCAAACTCTGTAACTTTGAAGAGATTGAGGTTAAATATTGCTCGATTAATTTGCAGTTCAATGTAATGACTTTTTCGGCCAATTGGCCTTTACTGACGATCGCTTCTCCGAATGCGATTCGACAATTCGATTAAATGACCATTTCTCTGGAATGATCGATACAGTGAAATATCTGTTTCGATGATTTTTTTTTTTCGATCGAAAGAAATTTCGATTTAAGTTCTTTGAAAAATTCGGTGAAACGGCTCTCAGCGCAAAACCCACATTTCTCAGCCCTAAATGGCCACTTGCTGGCCCCACTCACGGCAATTGGATTGCTTGTGTGGTCTCGGCCAAACATCTCCAGTCAAGCCAATAAGCAAACCACTCCAGTGCTTGAACGAGATTCACCTGACTTAACCGCTTGGTAAATATCTTGACGGGACCGGTCGTTCCTTGGCCTCGCCAAGCCAAGCCTGGCAAAGTGCACTTTCCACAATCCAATTCGGCGTGAAAGAGCCGCTGGAAATGCGGGGTGGAGGACACATAGTTTTCTCCGGTAGTCGCACCCCCGCAAATCGGAAATCGAGTCTGAAATTGAATTTTCCCATCGCAACACGTCGTCATGGCAGGGGACACTCCTGCGAACGCCAATGAGTGACATTTTGCACAATGAGTCGGGTTGATGGATGTCACCATTCATTGCGGGGTGAAGAGTTGTAAGTTTTGAACGAAAAATGGTAAATGTCCCTATTTTGGACCTATTGTCCCTATTTTCGACCTATGCTAAAAAATGTTAATTCCGTCAAAATGATCGATTGTACATCTTGAAATCACTGAAATTGCAATTCCTTGAATTTATTTTTGAAACAGAATTACTCAATCTGCTGAATTATAAAATAAATGGTACTCTAAAATGTCCCTTTCGTCACAATCATCATAGAACACAACCCTCTTGTATTGCAAACTTGGATCCATAAATCCGCACGTAAGTGCTGTACGACCCCCACTCATCCACCTAAGCAATACTCAGCTGTCAAAGCTGACGGGTGGAAAACAAAGGGAAACATTTGCTCTTGCTTTGGCTCTTGCATCCTTGCAGCAGCATCCCCGAGTAAAAGACTTTAATTTGTGTACCATACAAGTTTATAAAATATTTTCAAATGACACTAGCGGTAATAGTAACTATTTGTGATGAGTTTATTCATTTCTTTGGTACCTACGATATGTGTTACAGGTCAATAACCATACGGTGAATAGTACTTTTTATGGTTATTGGTCTTCCTGTCAAAATGCACTAACATCAAGCAGAGAGGCAAGCTTGGAACGATGAAACACAATGAAGTGCACAGAAAAGAACGCAAAAAACGTAAACTTGACAAAAAAGAACTTAATTTTGCGCGTTGCATAATGGTTTCGTCATATTTTCTATCGCGTGTAATTCGCTAAATCTTGCCTTGTGGTGTTGGTGGTGCTGGCTTCCCTCAAGTCAGTGGTGGCTGCACCAGAAGAACGATCTGCAATGCATTATGCTCACACTCTTCTTCCCCCCGTTAACGTGATGTGACGTGTGCAGCACACACACACACTTTAGGAAGTCTTGAACCGTGCTTCTCTATGGATGCTGTGAAGGAAGTGTTTTCATTTCCTGGTTGCGGATCCTTGGACGGGTTTTCAGCGAGCGGGAAAAAAGAGGGTAGAACGTTACGTATTTTTGCATGTGGTAAAAGTGCATGCAACGCGACGAGTCTGGCACTTGCATTATTCATTCTGACGGGCTCCTGGTCTGGGGATTTGTTATGCTTCACTTTTTAAGAGGTATCCACAATGTGGTTGTTTGAAAAATTTTACTAACCTTTAAAATGACGCGAAGACGTTTCAACTTAAACTAATAGCTTTTTTCTCTTTTCTTTATTTTCAGGTAATTTCAATCAGACCAGCGATTCAATGAGTGTAAATCAGCTTTCAGTGGGCGAGTAATGGAAAGGGTATTTCTAACAAAAGTTTACATTAACTTTAAAAAATATTTGCAACGGCCTTAAAGGGCTTTTACAAAAAAAAATCAGGAGAACACATATTTTACAAAAAAAATCCATAATTTTTATGAAAAAAATTAAGATATAAATATATTAATTATTCGCTATCGAAAAGAGCCAGTTTTCGATAAAATGCTAAATCATAAATTTGTACCTGAAAATAACTCTCAAATGGCTATAACTTAAAAATGGTTGCAATTTATCGAAAAAAATATTAAGTACTTTTCGATTGCAAATTTGAAATACTTTAAAAGTTATGTTTAAAAAAACGTGGATTGCATTTTAAAAATTTTCGAAAAATAGAGCAATTTTCTACGAAATCGGTATTTTTTTCAAAATTCAAATCTGTATCTTTTGAAGGAATTTTTTGATTGATTTGGTGTCTTCGGCAAAGTTGTAGGTATGAATAAAAACAACACTGAAAAAAAGGATACACGGTTAAATTTTTTGATATTTTTTTATTTAACTTTATGTGACTAAAACTTGATTTGCAAAAAAAAAACACTATTTTTTATTTTCTGATATGTTTTAGGAGACATCAAATGCCATTTTTTCAAAATTTCCAGAACCGGCAAAAAATCTTTGACCAAGTTATGTTTTTTAAATCAACCAGATTTTTTCAAAAAATCGAAATATTTTTCAACTTTATTTTTCAATGTAAAATCGAATTTGCAACCAAAAAGTACTTAAGTGAAATTTTGATAAAGTGCTCCGTTTTCAAGTTATAGCCATTTTTAGGAAACTGTTTTGAAAATAGAAGCAGTGATTTACAGTTATTTCGTTGCACACTTTTCCTGTTTTTAAACACTTGCATGGCAATATCTCAGCAACTAAGTGTCGTATCAACAAAGTTCAAAAAATCAAAATATAGAGAATTAGGCTATAACTTGAAAACGGGGCACTTAATACAAAAATTACTTAAGAACTTTTTGATTGCAAATTCGATTTTACATTTACAATTTTTTGCGACTAATATTTCGATTTTTGAAAAAAATAGTATTGATTCAAAAATTCAAAACTCGATCAAAGATTTTTTTTACCATTCTGGAAAAAAAAGAGAAAAATAAAAAATAGTGTTTTTTTTTGCAAATCAAGTTTTTAGTGAAAAAATGTTAAACTAAAAATCACCAAATGTTTTTACCTTGTATCATTTTTTTCACTGTAGTCCTTATCCATACTAAAAACTTTGCCGAAGACACCAAATCGATCAAAAAATTCCTTCAAAAGATACAGATTTTTTAATTTTTGTATATTATTGTTGCATGGGCAGCTGCCAAACTTGCATGGAAAATTTTATGGACAAACTAATTAAGCAGTTACATACATGTAGAAAATCACAAAATTTTGTATTACAGAATATTTGTTAAATCCACTCAAAAGATGATTGTTAATCATTCCTGGAAGTTTCATGAAGATATTTCATGATTAAACTGAGTAAGAGACGATATAAGCTCAAAATTTTGCAAGGCGCAAAGCGGGCTGTCAAACTTTGTTGGCGTTTTTTTTTCTAACCCCCGAGTTGATTTACGGGTGCCACAATATCTCGAGATGAGATGGACTAAATTGGCTGAAATTTGAGGTGAAGATTCTCAAGATGTATCCCGTATGCATGACGAAGCCCGATTTTTAAAATTTACTTTAAAAAAAAAATAAAAAAATCAAAAACTAACGGTTTTTTATATGAAAAACACAAAAATATTTTTATATTTTTTTAAAATAAACTTTTTGAAAATCGGGCTTCGTCATGCACACGGAATCGGTTTAACGAGTCTTCACCAAAATTTTGAGCCGATTTGGTCAAGACAGTGTTGAGATATCGTGGCACCCGTTTTTTGAAACTGCTAACTTGAAATTGCTATATCTCGGCAATGATGCAACCAAATATCTTAAAATTTGTTTTGTTAGTAGATGGATATGTATTTTTCAATGCCCTGAAAAAAGAATTTAAAAAAAGTTGAAGTGTGTGCTCATACTAAAAAAATTGCATTTTTTTAAAATAAATTCACGAAAATAAACTCACAAAATAAAAAAAAATATATATGTAGTGGTCAAATTTAGGCAATAAAATCTATCTTTTTTTTTCGGAAGGCTAAAAACTACCACACATTCTTGAAACTGTTACTTGGGTCAGCAAACTCATCAGTTTTTGTTTAATTCATAGCAAAAAGGTCATCAGGAATCACATCATAAATTACCTCACTTTTTTCCAAACCCTTCAAAACAAATGACAAGAAGCAAAGAATTAGCCATCCAGGGAAGAGCTTTTTTTTGATTCACTATCTGAAAAAGCTCATTCATCTTTTGCCTCGACGGTTCCCAACGTCCCGTAACACACAAATCTGACCAATATCGCGGCAGCAAAAAAAATCAAGAAAAACAGCCCGCGAGAATCATCTGGTGACATCCTAACTGTGTGTGAGCAAAACCAGTCCCTCGCCAGAAGCAAGAGCGACACAATTGCACAAAAATGGTCCCACGGAGGATGCTGGGCTTGGTGTTAAAGGGAGAAACTTGGGGAGGAAGAGGATGGTATTGGAGCATCTGGGGTGAATTGGACATATTCTACAATTTCCACGTTTTACTATTCAACTTGCAATCAGACAAGCCCGTTGAACTCCACGTTCCCCCCTGAAGAGTCATTCGCGAATCGTGTCCCTCGGCCAGCCAACCTCCAGGCGAGATGCACCGTTACCCAAAGTGGCTGCTGCTGTAACGGTTGTGTTGCCTCTGTTTTTTTGTACGATTCCCCAAGCCCATCTCCGCACATGTGCTTCGCGAAGACCCTTAGGAATGCAGCGTGCAGGTTCGCCTTTATCAGCTGGAGCTGCTGAGCTGCTGTGCTTGAACGAGGCCGCGCTTGCGATTCTAGTTTTGTCCCAACAAGGTTATTTTTAAAAGGGCAGAACAGCTCTCTAGTGAGTTTCTAGTCTGGTGAGGGTTTGTAATGCTGATTTGTGCAGGTTTTTTTCTGCTTCTTCTACGAATTCAACTTGGGGACATCGTCAAGATGAAGATTTACGATTGCAGTGCGTTAGTGCGTGCGTGTGTGATAATCAGCCAAGCTGTCAATAACTGGAAACTTATCCGGTTGCGATATTTCCTGGAATCGTACCCCGGTTGAATCTAGGCCAACCTGTACCTGCTGGAAGATTCTTGGTTGATGAGCAAAGGCTGGTTTTCACAAGGCTAGAACTGGTTTTCAACCGCGCGATGTTTTAACTGTTCATGCGTAACGATACGGATCGCGCAGGTGAATTATGTAACTTGAAGCAGTCCTCCTTAGATTGTTTCCCTTCATTACGTAACCGAGCATCATCCATCAACTCGAAGAGGTATTTCAACCCTCCGGTAATTATCTGAAGTGGAATCCCCTAATAAGCAATCCAGCATTCTCCCGAAAAAAACCTCCCTCAAATTCATAAATATGCACCGCAGCCACAACCATCGCCAAAACAGAGCACATAAAAATTATTCCAATTTCATATCGTCGTCTGCGAAACTCCCCCTTTTTCCTCACTTGAGCCAACCCGTCTTTCAAAAGCAATCACAAATTGCATCCCAAAAAGACCGCCAGGCGTGGACTCTGAATGGGGCTGCATTGCACATGCATGTGTAGAGTCTGATGGACTCGAAAGGGGTAAGGTGACCTGTGTTGGGTTTAGCTTAAAAAATATATATAAAAAACGTTTTAAAAACTTTTACTATTTTTACAATTTTTACGATTTCTACAATCTTTTTAAATTTTTTTACAATTTTCACTAATTTTTAATTTTTTTTTATTTTTCATTTTTTTACATTATTTCAATTTTTTTAATTATAACAATTTTTACAATTTTTACAATTTTTACAATTTTTACAATTTTTACAATTTTTACAATTTTTACAATTTTTACAATTTTTACAATTTTTACAATTTTTACAATTTTTACAATTTTTACAATTTTTACAATTTTACAATTTTTACAATTTTTACAATTTTTACAATTTTTACAATTTTTACAATTTTTACAATTTTTACAATGTTTAAAATTTTTACAATTTTTACAATTTTACAATTTTTACAATTTTACAATTTTTACAATTTTACAATTTTTACAATTTTTACAATTTTTACAATTTTACAATTTTTACAATTTTACAATTTTACAATTTTACAATTTTACAATTTTTACAATTTTACAATTTTACAATTTTTACAATTTTACAATTTTTACAATTTTTACAATTTTTACAATTTTACAATTTTTACAATTTTTACAATTTTACAATTTTTACAATTTTTACAATTTTTACAATTTTACAATTTTTACAATTTTACAATTTTTACAATTTTACAATTTTTACAATTTTACAATGTTTAAAATTTTACAATTTTACAATTTTACAATTTTACAATTTTTACAATTTTACAATTTTTACAATTTTTACAATTTTTACAATTTTTACAATTTTTACAATTTTTACAATTTTTACAATTTTTACAATTTTTACAATTTTTACAATTTTTACAATTTTTACAATTTTTACAATTTTTACAATTTTTACAATTTTACAATTTTTACAATTTTTACAATTTTTACAATTTTTACAATTTTTACAATTTTTACAATTTTTACAATTTTTACAATTTTTACAATTTTTACAATTTTTACAATTTTTACAATTTTTACAATTTTTACGATTTTTACAATTTTTACAATTTTTACAATTTTTACAATGTTTACAATGTTTACAATGTTTACAATTTTTACAATTTTTACAATTTTTACAATTTTTACAATTTTTACAATTTTTACAATTTTTACAATTTTTACAATTTTTACAATTTTTACATTTTTTACAATTTTTACAATTTTACAATTTTTACAATTTTTACAATTTTTACAATTTTACAATTTTACAATTTTTACAATTTTTACAATTTTACAATTTTTACAATTTTTACAATTTTACAATTTTACAATTTTTACAATTTTACAATTTTACAATTTTACAATTTTACAATTTTACAATTTTTACAATTTTACAATTTTTACAATTTTACAATTTTACAATTTTTACAATTTTACAATTTTTACAATTTTTACAATTTTTACAATTTTTACAATTTTTACAATTTTTACAATTTTTACAATTTTTACAATTTTTACAATTTTTACAATTTTTACAATTTTTACAATTTTTACAATTTTTACAATTTTTACATTTTTACAATTTTTACAATTTTACAATTTTTACAATTTTTACAATTTTTACAATTTTTACAATTTTTACAATTTTTACAATTTTTACAATTTTTACAATTTTTACAATTTTTACAATTTTTACAATTTTTACAATTTTTACAATTTTTACAATTTTTACAATTTTTACAATTTTTACAATTTTTACAATTTTTACAATTTTACAATTTTTACAATTTTTACAATTTTTACAATTTTTACAATTTTTACAATTTTTACAATTTTTACAATTTTTACAATTCGGCATTTTTCGAGACGAGGTTTGTCTGATCACGCCTTCCGTCGGAAGGGAAGTAAATGTTGGCCCCGGACTAACCTAAAGGTTAGGTCGTTAGCTCAGTCCAGGTGTAGGAGTCATCTCCCTGGGTCCTGTCTCGGTGGAGTCGCTGGTAGGCAGTTGGACTAACAATACAAAGGTCGTCAGTTCGAATCCCAGGGTGGATGGAAGCTAAGGTGTAAAAAGAGGTTTGCAATTGCCTCAACAATCAAGCCTTCGATCTTTTACAATTTTTACAATTTTTACAATTTTTACAATTTTTACAATTTTTACAATTTTTACAATTTTTACAATTTTTACAATGTTTACAATTTTTACAATTTTTACAATTTTTACAATTTTTACAATTTTACAATTTTTACAATTTTTACAATTTTACAATTTTTACAATTTTTACAATTTTTACAATTTTTACAATTTTTACAATTTTTACAATTTTTACAATTTTTACAATTTTTACAATTTTTACAATTTTTACAATTTTTACAATTTTTACAATTTTTAAAATTTTTACAATTTTTACAATTTTTACAATTTTTACAATTTTTACAATTTTTACAATTTTTACAATTTTACAATTTTACAATTTTACAATTTTTACAATTTTTACAATTTTTACAATTTTTACAATTTTTACAATTTTTACAATTTTTACAAATTTTACAATTTTTACAATTTTTACAATTTTTACAATTTTTACAATTTTTACAATTTTTACAATTTTTACAATTTTTACAATTTTTACAATTTTTACAATTTTTACAATTTTTACAATTTTTACAATTTTTACAATTTTTACAATTTTTACAATTTTTACAATTTTTAAAATTTTTACAATTCGGCATTTTTCGAGACGAGATTTGTCTGATCACGCCTTCCGTCGGAAGGGAAGTAAATGTTGGCCCCGGACTAACCTAAAGGTTAGGTCGTTAGCTCAGTCCAGGTGTAGGAGTCATCTCCCTGGGTCCTGTCTCGGTGGAGTCGCTGGTAGGCAGTTGGACTAACAATACAAAGGTCGTCAGTTCGAATCCCGGGGTGGATGGAAGCTAAGGTGTAAAAAGAGGTTTGCAATTGCCTCAACAATCAAGCCTTCGAACACCTACAGTATGTAAAAAAAGTATTTACACCCCTTGGGCACTATGCACATTTTGTGATGAAACATGTAAAAAATTTAAAGTTTGACAGGAACCTAGTACTACGTTTTGTTCAAAAACTCATGCCAAACATTTTGCTACAAAAAGCTCATGAAAAGATGATTTCTATAAAAAGTTATATAACAAATACTATTACGAAAATAAAAAAGGTGCAAAAAAAGTATGTACACCTTTCGAAAAATAAACATAAGTAATGTTATTTGTTGACAAATCACCATAAATCCAGTCTCCCAACTCCAAATAGGCATCCTTGATTGATTAAAAAAAGAATTTGGATTGAATATAAAGTTTACTAACTACTTAGTATAAAAGTTTATATAACTCTGGAAATTCTATATAAAACTTATCTAAACTTAGTTTTGCAAACTTTTAATTCAACTAAATGTCAATATATTACCATATAATTGCTAAATAAACATTTTGGAGTGGGTATAACACCGTTTTGGGGGTATTTGAATCGATAGAATAGATTTTTCGTTGGAATTTCGTACCAACCCGGAATTACGTCGTAGGAAAATCCGCCGGCATCCGAACCGGTTCACGATTCACAAGTCAACCTATGTGGAATCGGAAAGGGCATAAAATTTCCGATCTTTTGATACCCAAACATCTAGGTTTTCTTTAAAACCCACGTTTTCAAATACCTGGGCAAAAAGTAAGTTTGATCCACGAGAACAAAAATTACGAAATTCCATACATTTTTGGCAGGTTGCTCAAACGAAACCATAACAACGTTTTTGCTTAGGTATTTAAAAACGTGGGTTTTATAGAAAACCTGGATGTATGGGTATCAAAAGATCGGAAATTTTATGCCCTTTCTGATGCCACATAGGTTGACTGGTGAATTGTGGACCGGTTCAGATGCCGGCGGATTTTCCTACGACGTAATTCCGGGTTGGTACGAAATTCCAACGAAAAATCTATTCTATCGATACAAATACCCCCAAAACGGTGTTATACCCACTCCAAAATGTTTATTTAGCAATTATATGGTAATATATTGACATTTAGTTGAATTAAAAGTTTGCAAAATTAAGTTTAGATAAGTTTTATATAGAATTTCCAGAGTTATATAAACTTTTAAACTAAGTAGTTAGTAAACTTTATATTCAATCCAAATTCTTTTTTTAATCAGTCAAGGATGCCTATTTGGAGTTGGGAGACTGGATTTATGGTGATTTGTCAACAAATAACATTATTTATGTTAATTTTTCGAAAGGTGTACAAACTTTTTGCACCTTTATTTTCGTAATAGTATTTGTTATATAACTTTTATAGAAATCATCTTTTCATGAGCTTTTGTAAAATGTTTGGCATGAGTTTCTGAACAAAACGTAGTACTAGTTTCCTGTCAAACTTTAAATTTTTTACATGTTTCATCACAAAATGTGCATAGTGCCCAAGGGGTGTAAATACTTTTTTTACATACTGTAGTTACGAGTAGGAATCTCGCAATCGAGAACGCCAAGGCAATGCTGTAGAGCGAATAATTTGATTTTTGAACTGGACAGCACAAAAAAATTGTAAATTTACACATTTTACGAGGTAATATTTCACATTTTTACAACACATTATCGGTCAAAAATTTCGTGTTTTTATTTTTTCCTTTTTTTTTTCTTGATTAATGTTGTTTTTGTTAAAAAAAAAACATTATAAAATTCTAGAAAATATCGAGTTTATGGCGTGCTTGCTAAATTTAAATATAATAGCAAAAATGCATCTTAACTTTAAGATAAAGTTTTGTTATATTTTAAATTAATTCTAAAAAAGCAAAGCAATCCACTTTAACGACCCCTGGGTCTTTTGTGGTCTCTGTTGCAAGTTTCTGCTCATTTCTAGGCATCCGAAGGTTATGTGTGGTGAGTCATCCAAAACCTCTTTTACGCAAATAGACCGACGTTTTACTTCCCCATCCGATAGAAGACCAGGAGGATAAGGCGGGAATCGAACCCGCGCCCCATAGCAACTTAGGGATCGGCAGCCGAAGCCGCTAACCACCGTGCCACGAGGCCCTAATTCTATAATTAAAATTAAAATATTTAATTCTATAATTAAAATAAAAATGTATTTGAGATCTGATCTGCGATTTCGAAAAACAATGTAAAGTTATCTTAACAATTTAATTCTTTTGGATTATAACGTAATTTTTTACACTGAAATAAAATAAAAGTACCAAATTCCTTTATTCTAGGAATTTTGCCTCTTTTCCTTATTTAGTAATCGGGTTTTTTGGATTACTTAATAAGGAAAGGAGCCAAAATTCCTAGAATTTAGGAATTTGGTACTTTTATGTTTTTTTCAGTGTATGTTTTTTCCGGTGTCAATTTGATTTCAAAAAATTACACTTACAAATTCTAATAAAAATCATCTTTCATTTTCATCTTTCATTCCATTCCGAGTGGCTTATTTAAAATACTCTGTTATAGGTGATTTCTGAAATTGGTTCATTCATTTGTTTGTATCAGATTTTCGATTTTCGAAAAAAAAAAAATACCAAAGCTTATTTTGGTTTCTAGCAGGTTATGTTTCCGGATTTTTGCGGATTTTTTAAAACTCAACTGCGGACACAGTAAAAAAACATCGCTCATCTGGAAATGTTGACAGATTTCGTGTCAGAAAAAAAATGTTTAAAATTACCTCTTATATGATGTAATATCCTCTCAATTTAGACTTAAAAAGTTGAAAATCACTGGAATGGTGATGAATTTTCACATTTTTAGTGGTAAAATTACACATTTTCTTGTGACATGAAAAATCTACCTAATATTTGTTTAAAAAATAATCAAGGTCAATAAAATAACTCGCCATATTGTAAATTTTTCGTCATTCTAATAAAATAATAAACTTTTGACAAAACATTGGATAAATAAAACTCATTGCAACCCTTGATTGAGACTTCCAGGACCATTTCAGGGTAATTTACCTTACGGTCTCTTTCTCTCTCTCTCTCTCGAGCATCTGTGCGCGCAGTCTGATTCTGAAAAGAGTTGTCAACCACTCCTTATACAACGCAGCAGCATTGCCAAACCAAACCAAAACATTGACAGACTCCAATGTGTAGCATAGAATGCGAATCGTTCTCCAAATTCAACACATACAAACAGATACACACATTCACCAGATTTTGCGATGTGAATTTTCCTATTTTGTTACAAAAAAAGATGAAAAACAATCACACACTGGTGTGTACACACACGCAAAAGATTAGCTGTGATTTGTGTAAGGGTTGAAAATGCCACCCCTTCTTGCATCGCACACACTCAAAAACACTGAATGCTTAAGTGTGTGCAATTGTCGCGGCGCAGCAAATGCAACTTTTAAATAGAACGCTAATCCTCAATATTTTTAGAACAAATGAAAAACTCCCATTTTGTCACTTGACAGCGCAGGGACAACAAAGCAGCTACTTGGGACTGCTGGTCGTCGCCGATGTGCTCTTCTGACGCATGTTGTTTTTGCTGAAATTGTTATGAAATTTGTTTATGCTTCATTTACTTTGGCAAAATCTTAATAAAGTGTTATAAGGAAAATAGCTTAGAAAGAAGCTCAAATTAATTCTAATTTTAATTAAGTGCTCATAGAATATGACAGGGTTGCCAAATCTTCAATGTTAGATTTTTTCTTTTTTTGCCACAAATCATACAAATTTTAACCCTCTACAACCTAACCCCGCCTCTAGACGGGCTTCGATTTAAAAAATCGCCAAAAATCCATTTTTCAACCAATTTTAAATCTTTAAAAAGCATTGGAAAGAAGAACTCTTAAAATTTTAGAAAATTTATGGGTTGGAAGTTTTACTTGTTTTATGTGACTTTGCCAATGTTTTTAAAAATGTCATTTTTTTAGGGGTCAAATTTGGCTGTGTTTTTTACTAACATTTCCTATATTTTAAGTAAAAAGAAGTATGCAGTATTTTTTCTAGTGTCCCAGACTATGCCTCTACGCATTTTTTTACAACTTAAATGATAATAGTGCCATTTCATAGCAGAAAATGTGAAAAACAGGCAAAAAATTGAAAAAGTGACTGTAAAAACATGAAAAAATTAGATAGGCAAAATATAATGATATTAGGTGGTAGAATAGGCCAAATACTACCAAAAACAAACATAAACTAAACAAGATAATTGCAAATTAAAATACTAAAAATTAAACAAGAAAAACATAAAACAAGAGAAGTAAAGTTTTTCATAGAACAAAAGTTGCTCAAAATGACTTCCTGAACACGGGAAAAATAAAAATTTTCGAAAAAAAAATTTGGGCAGTAGAGGGTTAACTTTGCTAAAAATGTGGGACAAGCTAGCACGATCTTGCAGTAAGAAGCCAGTGTTGCCAACCTTTTCAATACTAGTTGGGCCATATGTGCACCCGGTCCCGGCTGTGTGTTTATGACTACTTTAATCCAAAAGGGAATAATGTCACAAACGCTATGTGCAATTTATTGGCTTATTGCCACGATTAATGTCTCTCTAAGTCGGGGTTCTGGCGCAATAAGAAATAAACGAAAATTTGCAGCGAAAGTGTCTTGGCGGAATGTTTTCTTCTTTTTTAAGTTTTTTTTTTTTTGGGTGACAATTTTAGTTAGGGGGGAATCCAATTTAGTTAGTTGCACCAGAATTACGCGATCGAGACATCTCTTGGGGCTTGGAATTTTGATCGCAGATATTATGGTGGCGAAGTATTTTCTGAGCAAGGGAGAGCGAGTGAAAATGCGAATTTGAAAATGTCATTTCGTGCGTTGTTGCTCACCACGACGCAGCCAGATGTGTGGCAGGAATGTTTTGATAAGCGCACTGCGAAGGTCGTTAAACTTATCGGATCGTTGCGAGAATGAAGTCGTTGACGGTTTGTTAAAGTCAATGTAGATGCATTCACGTGAGCTTATTTATTTTTGGTTTTTAAATTAATTCATAATCCTTATAAATATTTCGGAAATCTATTTTTGGGAAAATTTCAAGGATTAAAAGTAACCAAAAAGTGGTTTTTATATCTTTAACGTACAGATATGCATGAAAAGAGATATTTTCAAAACTTCAAAATCTTTTTTAAGAGCTTGGTTTGAAATTGCTTTTGGTGAACGACAGAGAAATCACTTTTTTAAAGAAATTCCCCACTAGCACAAAGTGTGTGTGAGTGGTTTCCGTTTACTTTTTATCCATTTCCCTACCCCCTTGGCTCTTAAGGCTCTTGAAGCAAATCCAGTGGAAAACCCGATCCCTTTCAGTGTGCACTATGTGCAGAAATGTGACTACACGACTTGCGCGAACGAAGCGGCGTCAATGGAATCCTTGGAATGTGTGTTATTGCCAACCAAACTAATGTTCGGTTCCAGCAACAGACTCGAAACTCCTCTCCGGGTTGACAACTCCAAGAGGTTGGGTGATTCTGCAAAAAAAAAAAAAAAGTTAGACGATTGCTATTTCCACCGCGAATTGGCTTCTTTTGCCATCATCGCTTAGCAGTAAAGCGCAAATCCATTTGTCACACTTTGATTCTCGACTCGACTGTTGAAGAGTGCTTTTTATATTGCCCTATCACCCTCCCCTCTTCCCTTCGATGTTTTTCCTCGCGACGGAGCGGGTTTCCACGTGGTGTAAAAAGGTTTATAAATAACCGCATCATTTTGTCCCATCAGGACGCGCGCGCGACTCCATCAATTTTCCAGCTAGATCTAAAGAAAAACGAAGAAGAAGCTGCTCTCTGTCACAAAGATTTTTTTTTTGAGATTTTCCACAGAGTGACGACAACTGTCACACGTAGAAAGAGTGCATAAATTTTTCAATTTTCTAGTGCATTTGAGTGCAATAAAAGTTTTGTGCTTCCTGCTGGGGCTGTTACATTAGAGAAAAAGCTTTCTGCCGAAATGACAGTTTTTGTGTGTGTGTGTGTGTGTGTGTGTCTAAAGTGGGAGGGTGGAGCAAACAGAGAGGGAGGCGAAAAAGTTCGTCCTCAGTGCTTTGGGAATGTTTGCTCTTTTGCTTGGACATCAGTCAGATAACGTTCGTGATGTTTTTGGTTTCAACATTTAGTTTGAAAAATTTCAATCATGTGACAAACAACTAAAAATGATTTTTTTATATTTTAATTTGATCGTGGTTTTTATAAACAACCTTTTCTTGATTTCCAGTATCATAATCAAAAAATCGAGATCGTAAAAAAAGTCGAGTGTAAATTTGTTGGCAAAAGTTGTAGGTCGTTTTAATTCAGAACAATAAAAATATATCATGTCTAAAATACAAATAAACAATTTATAGTCAGGATTCGATTATCCAAAGATTTCGCCTCGATTATCCGAAGTTCGATTATTCGAAGGTTTGTATGGGACTTGGCATAATCGAATCATGAACAATTTTTTTCCTTCATTTTTACTCGGAATCGAGTTCTGCGATCTTATTTTCGTAAAATTTTAATGGTCTGTTGCCTATTAAATTACGAAATGCATTTTTTATATTTGATAATCGCCATTTTGGCCGCCATTTTGGATTTAAAAATTCTTACCACTTTAGAGCAGTTAAGTGGTCGACAACCAAAAAAAAAGATAACATTTTTTTTAAGTGATTTTGTCCGAAAATTCGATTATCTGAAGTGAAATTTTTCCAATGCCTTCAAATAATCTAGTCTGGACAGTATTTCAAAACTCCATAGCCGCCATCTTGGATAACATATTTCCAGATGACTTTGGAGCATTTTTGGAATCACAATCGGAAGATCTCGGATAATGGAGTTTGGTCTGTTTTTATTTTAAAAAAGATCGTTGGCATCACTTTTTTTTGTTTATAAAGTCATAGAAATGCTCAAATAAATTTAGGGAATATATGAAAAAGAACATAATTGTTGAATATTTAAGAAAAAAACAGTTCAAAACATTTTGAATTGTAAGGCATTATTTTAAAAAAAAAAATTACAATATTTTATCTTTTTAACCTAATAAATCTGATTTAAAACTGTCGAGATACTGAACATAATTGTTGAATATTTAAGAAAAAAAAAACAGTTCAAAACATTTTGAATTGTAAGGCATTATTTAAAAAAAAAAATTACAATATTTTATCTTTTTAACCTAATAAATCTGATTAAAAACTGTCGAGATAATGTCCATGTAATCGATATATTTTTTTCATTCTAATTAATGTTGTGACTTATCTCACCAAACAATTGAGAGATTAAAATGTCCAAAACAAAACAAAAACAGATTTTTGCAAAAAATATGTAAAAAAAAATTAAATTGGAAAACAAATAATATGTCCATAATTGAACAGTTAAAATATAAATATTAAAGTGTTCCAAAAATAGAAAGATGAAAAAGGCAAGTAAAGTTTGTCTAACACATAATTTTTTGGCGAAATCTTAAGTTTGGAATTGTTTCGCCAACGGTCTCAATGTTTTTTTTGGTCTTAACCATTTTTTGCCAAATTTTTTATGATATTTTCCCCTTAATGTAGGAGGTCATTTGGGCAACTTTCGTTCTACGAAAAACTTTCTATTTCTTTTTCTATGGTTTTCCATTTATTTTTAAGTTTGTTTTCAAGAATTTTTCTTATTAGTTTTGTTATAGGTACACAGTTTCTAACCACCATGTACTTTGTTTTGTCTATCAACTGTTTGTAATACAAACCGAAAAAAAATAATGGTAATATTCATCAGGAAATGGTGACAGATATTGTGTCGAAAATAATGGGGAAATATTACATGAGAAAATGATTAATTTTCATCGGTTTCTGATGAATATTCATCAGGTTCACATTTTTACACATTTTTAAGGTAATATTACTCATAATAGAGATTCAACCTACCAAACTCTCAACATTCAAAAATTATTATTTTTTTGCTGTGTAGCTTTAATAAAAAAAATCAACGAATTCTTTTTTTATAATTTTTATTATATTAATTTATTGGGTAATTCTCTACCAACTCACACGAAATCGGGAAAAGTTGCCCCGACCCCTCTTCGATTTGCGTGATACTTTGTTCTAATGGGTAACTTTTGTCCCTGATCACGAATCCGAGGTCCGTTTTTTTGATATCTCGTGACGGAGGGGCGGTACGACCCCTTCCATTTTCGAACATGCGAAAAAAGAGGTGTTTTTCAATCATTTGCAGCCTGAAACGGTGATGATATAGAAATTTGGTGTCAAAGGGACTTTTATGTAAAATTTTACGCCCGATTTAATGGCGTATTCAGAATTCCGAAAAAACGTATTTTTCATCGAAAAAACACAAACAAAGTTTTATAAACTCTCCCATTTTCCGTTACTCGACTGTAATTTTTTTTAGAACATGTCATTTTAAGGAAAATTTAATGTACTTTTTGAATTTACAACTACATTGACCCAGAAGGATCATTTTTTCATTTTGAACAAAATTTTTCATTTTAAAATGTCGTGTTTTTTCTAACTTTGCAGAGTTATTTTTTAGAGTGTAATAATGTTCTACAAAGTTGTAGGGCAGACAATTACGAAAAATTTGATTTATATACATAAGGGGTTTGAATTAAACATCACGAGTTATTGCGATTTTACGAAAAAAAAGTTTTGAAAAAGTAACTTTTTGCGTTTCTCTTTGTTTCGTCGTCCGTGTCTGTCGCGGGTGACGATGAACGGCCATGTTCGACAAGGACCAACTGTTTCAAAACTTTGTTTCGTAAAATCGCGATAACTCGTGATGTTTATAAGCAAACTCCTTATGTTTATATATCAAAACTTCGTAATTGTCTGCTCTACAACTTTGTAGAACATTATTACACTCTAAGAAATAACCGTGCAAAGTTAGAAAAAACACGAAATTTAAAAATTAATTTTTTTTCTAAATGAAAAAAATACCCTTCTGGGTTAATGTAGATTCGAAAAGTACATTAAATTTCCCATTAAATTACATGTTCCAAAAAATTTTACAGTCGAGTAACGGAAAATGGCAGAGTTTTTAAAACTTTTTTAGTGTATCTCTTCGATGAAAAATACGTTTTTTCGGAATTCTGAGTACGCCATCAAATCGGGCGTCTAATTTTACAAAAAAGTCCCTTTGACACCAAATTTCTATCTCATCACCGTTTCAGGCTGCAAATTATTGAAAACACCTTTTTTTTCGCATGTTCAAAAATGAAAGGGGTCGTACCGCCCCTCCGTCACGAAATATCAAAAAAATGGACCTCGGATTCGTGATCAGGGACAAAAGTTACTTCTTAGGACAAAGTTTCACGCAAATCGAAGAGGGGTCGGGGCAACTGCTGTGTGAGTTGGCGGAGAATTATCCCATTATATCATATAATTTTCAATTTAAATCGTTCTTCAAAAAATTGCAATGCAAATAATCATAAACAACACTAAAAGACATACCAATCTACCAAGTAACGCCGCTCAAACTTCACTCCCAACTTTCAACCACCTGCCAATGATGGAGCACACTTCGCTTTTTTTCACCACCCACAAATTTTTCATCTCTCAACGTCTCGCAGGATTAAAAAGTGCTCCTAAATGTTACCACACTGCGTTCATGATAATGTCGCGCGCGCGCCCGCCGAAAGAAAGCTGTAAAAGTTTGCGCTTGTAAAACTGCAAACAGACATCGCGGCGTGGCTTACAGGAGAGAGGAAAAATAAAAAGAAAAAATAACAACACGAGGAACAGCACCTCCACCCACTCAGACAGGAGCAATCATAAAATTCGTCTCTAATATTGTGTGGAGATGACAGCCAGCTACCACCCACCCACCACCCACTTGAGCAAAGTTCTTTTTCATCTCTTGTGCATTTTCCACCTGCCTATTTTTTTTTTCATCTCTTTCTTCTACGTTTGTTGTGGGTGTCGCGTCACTCTCACTCTTCCTTTTCTTGTTTGTGGTGGTGATGCTTTTCTTTTTTGTTTGGTTTTATGTGTTGTTTTCTGTGTCGTTTTATGTGTCACATCATTTTATGGATTGAAATATTTAAAGTGACATTTGTGCCGTGTTGCGCTTGTGTGAGTGAGCAATTTCCGCAAATGTTATCATCATCTTTCGAGCCTTTTCTCGGAAGTTTTTTTTTCTGTCTCCCACATTTTTCACTTTTTTTTATTTGTAAAAGTGACGGGAGCTGCTGCTTCTTATTCATTGCATCATATTCATGACGGGTTAATACTTTATGCACGTCATGTTAGGGGAAAAGGATTTCCTCCCACCGCGAAATCATGGCTGAGTGACTTTGTTTATGTGTGTGTGGGTTTTGAGAGGGAAGCAAATTGCTCACTGAATTATGTATTGGCGCGAGGTTGCAATGTTTATTTTTCAGCCACGTCGTAAATGTCACCAGGTGGGCTCGGCAATGTTGAAGTGCTTTCGATAAAGAAACGCTTTTGAGTATTTTTTTTTTAATTTTGAATTACATAATACTTGTAATTTAACAATTAATTTCATAAATATTCAGAATATCATTTCGTAACATTTAAAATTAACAAAACACAAGTCATAAATGTTTCGCTAATTCTAAAACATCTATCGTCATTATCGTTCATTCGTTCGTAAAACACGATTCCAAATCGCCTTTTTTTTCGATCCTAATTTTCCACCCCCGAGCGCAATCCATCCAAATTTTGCCTAATTAATTTCCCATTTCCTGCTCCATCGCACACTGCCGGGCCAGTTTTCTACAAGTTCCAACCACCACACCACAAAAAACACGAATCTCGTAGCCCAAAGTTTCGGACGGAAGATCGCGATAAAAAATAATGAGATGATTATCGCCCTGTCCCGCCGTTTAGCGCAATCAATTTAGAGCCAGGCAGATTCCAGAAATCCTCGAAATTATGTAAGACACGCACACACACACACACACACACCTACACCCTCTCCCCCTACGAGGAAAAAGACGAACTTGGTGGAAAAAGTTTTTCCTCGTCGTGCACACCACCAGCAGCAGTGCAAGCAAGGTTATTTAATTTCCAGTTATGCAAATGCTCATGTTTATTTAATTTTTTTTCTTCTACTTCTTCCACGAGTTTCCTTTTTTGCTTATGCTTCTACTTTTCACTTTTTACCCTTACTTGACCGTTATTTTATCTTAAATGTTATCTTTAACTTGGTGGAGGGGATTTGGCTTTGATGTATATCGTGTCGAAGGTTTGCTTTTTTTTCCGGCGACCCTTCATCTTTGCTGGCTTTGCTGAGTTTTCTCGCGCCGGAAGCGTCCTTTTTCCGCGAGTCGCCAGAACGCGCTGAGTCGGATGTTTGTTCGGGACAATTTAACCCTCTACTGCCCAAATTTTTTTTTCGAAAATATTTATTTTTCCCGTGTTCAGGAGGTCATTTTGAGCAACTTTTGTTCTACGAAAAACTTTACTTCTCTTGTTTTATGTTTTTCTTGTTTCATTTTTAGTATTTTAATTTGCATTTATCTTGTTTAGTTTATGTTTGTTTTTGGTAGTATTTGGCCTACTCTACCATCTAATATAATTACATTTCGCCTATCTAATTTTTCATGTTTTTACAGTCACTTTTTCAATTTTTTGCATGTTTTTCACATTTTCTGCCATAGAATCGCACCATCATCATTTAAATTGCAAAAAAATGCGTAGAGGCATAGTCTGGGACACTACAAAAATTACTGCATACTTCCTTTTACTGAAAATATAGGAAATGTTAGTAAAAAACACAGCCAAAGTTGACCCCTAAAAAAATGACATTTTTGAAAACATTGGCAAAGTCACATAAAACAAGTTAAACTTCCAACCCTGAAATTTTCTAAAATTTTAAGAGTTCTTCTTTCCAATGCTTTTTAAATATCAAAAATCGGTTGGAAAATTGATTTTTGGCGATTTTTTAAATCGAAGCCCGTCTAAAGGCGGGGTTAGGTTGTAGAGGGTTAAAGCAAATTACGAGTTAATAAACTGTTTGACTTGTCGAACCGAACTTAAACACTGAAAATATAACAAATTTCCTGAAAACAATTACTAACTGAAAAATGCTTAAATCTACATTAAGCACGGCTAGAGCACCAGAATAATTGTTACACATATTTTGATATTTTAAAATGACAGAATCTTTTTACAATAAAATTTGTCAATTTTTATAATCAAAATAATTCCAGATTTGGAATAAGAAGGCAACTTTTTCCCAAATTACTGTGTATCGTTGAAGAAACAGAAGTGAATTGAAATAATCTAGAAAATTCATATTACAGCTCAGACTCGATTATCCGAAGTTTTGGTTATTCTGAAGTTCGATAATCTGAAGGTCTTCAAAGGAATTTCGTTTTTTCTTATCTTTAACATCAAATTCGACTTTCACGACCTCATATCATTTAAGAAATTCAGTAGTCGATTGCCTATTACATTACCCAAAAATTCGTAGATCACTTTAATGCATTTTTGGTGTCATATTGGAGCTCAATGTCCTAAAATAGGCCAACAAAAAAAACTTGGTGTTTCGATTATTCGAAGTGAAAATGTCCAGAACGTGCTTCGAAACACGATAAAATTATATTTCCGTTTACAGCGATTCCACATCAAACCAGCAGGATCCAATTTTTCTAAAATTTGGGATGGGTCTCTTGGTAAAAATAATACGATTTTTTGTTGCTGAGCGACAAAGGTTGTACTGTCCAAAATAGGTTGGTTTAAAAATTGCGTTTTTGTTGATATTCAACAAAAATTTCAAAAAATCATATCATTTTTTTCGCTTTATTTCAAAGATAGGTGATTGGTTGGACTTTCAATGAAACATACTAAAACATTTTCAAAACATAGCTGAAAACATTTCAGATTCAATATCACCCTTGATGACAATATATCAGATTTGGGTACGTCAATCCAACTAAAGTATCATGGTTTTCTATAGAAATGAGTTCTTAGTACATTTTGCAGGAGTGACATGGCGCTTTGAATTTGATTCATGTACCGAAATTCAATCATTAGTTTTCAGAAGATTATATCTCAGAATCCTGTTAATATTATTCACGATTTTTGGGTATGGGACCATCCATAAACCACGTGGACACTTTTTTGGGAATCTCAAACCCCCCCCCCCCCCTCCCTTCGTGGACAATTGTCCATACAAAAAAAATGTTTTTTGTATGGAGCGTGGACAATCGCCATACCCCCCCCCCCTAAAGTGTCCACGTGGTTTATGGATGGTCCCTATGTTACATGAAACATTCAGGAAAATCATAAAAAAATATATTCAGCCTGGAGCTAAAAAAGCAAGTAATTATTTTAAAATTTACAATATTTTCAAGATTTTTCCTTTTGTTTTTTTTTTATTTGGATGATACTTTGTCCATTCATACATTCCCTATGTAAAAACAAGCCATTTTGCATCTCTTTTTTTCATGCAGGCTGGGCATTAGGGTGGTCCAAATCCGGGCTTCGTCGGGGCTACCCTTTGGAATCAAAGTTCGACCCATAACTAGGCTAAATTCACAATTTGAGATCAGTCTGACCACGGGAACCCCTACCTCTAGTCGCTTGAAGTTTGTATGGGAAAAATCGTCAAAATGTATGAAGAAAAGCAACTGTTTCAGATTGTTACCTGTGGAGGGTAAAGAGTAAAAAAAACTGAAACAGTTGCTTTTCTCCATAAATTTTGACGGTTTTTCCCACTTCAAGCGATTATAGGCATAAGTTAAAGTGGTGAGAATGAGCTCAAATTTTGAATTTAGCCTAGTGATGGGTCAATTTTTGATTCCAGGGGGTAGCCCCGAGAAAGCCCGGAATTGGACCACCCTATATGGGCATGTGAATTTTCAAAAATCTGTGTCTTGAATTCTCAAAATACCTATTTTCATATATTTTTTTATGTTTTAGGGGACTAAACAAGAATGTTTAGCGCAAAAGTTTAGGATGGTGAAACATTTGTAGAAAAATATTTTTTTTTTTGAAAAACGATTGCTATTGGAAAAAAACTGAACACGGAAAAAATCATTTTTTTTATAAAGTGCACCGTTTCAAGTTACAGGATTTTTCTGGGAAATTTGTCACATTTTTTTGCAATAAAAATGCTTCATGAAGAAAAAGCACCCCTTCAAAAAAAAATTTAACTCGCCTGATAGCCTGAATTTTTCAACTCGCGACAGCTTTAAAAAACATCGGTACGATTTTATAGTTTACAAAATTTTTGTGATTTTTTTTTTTGCCTTTTTTCTATAAAATAATATTGCATTTTCATTTTGAAGATTTACTTTTCGAAGGTAATAAAATCACTTATTTGGGACACATTCATATGTTGGATTTTTAATTCCAAAATTATGCTTAAAAAAAGCAGAGATTTGTACAAAAGTTTCATTTTTTAACATTGAACATCGAACTTCAATCGAAAAATTAAGTCTTTTAGATGACACTGAGAAAAACACATGTTTCACTGAATTTTAACTTAAGGGGTTACATACATGTAAATCGTCAAAAATGTCAGAGGTTGTTATAACACATATTTAATCTTTTTTTAAATCTTTTTGCAGGACATTAAAATATACATTTTCATCTATTAACAAAATAAATATGAAGACATTTGGGTGTACCATTGCCGAGATATAGCTATTTTAAGTTAGCACTTTCAAAAAACGGGTGCCACGATATCTCAACACTGCTTTGACCAAATTAGCTCAAAATTTTTGTGAAGACTCGTTAAACCAGTCCTGTGTGCATGACGAAGGCCGATTCTCAAAAACCTAGTTAAAAAAAAGATAAAAATATTTTTATGTTTTTCATATAAAAAATCGTCAGTTTTTGATTTTTGTATTTTTTTAAAAAGCAAAATTTCAAAATTGGGCTTCGTCATGCACACGGGATATGTCTTGAGAGTCTTCACCCCAAATTTAAGCCAATTTAGTCCATCCCATCTCGAGATATCGTGGCACCCGTAAATTAACTCGGTGTTTCGAGAAAAACGCTCAGAAAGTTTGACAGTTCGCTTTGCGCACGGCAAAATGTTGAGCTTAAAATCGTCTCTAACTCAGTTTAATAATGTAATATCTTCATGAAACTTTCAGCAGTGATTTAAAATCATCTTTTTAGTGAATTTAGTGAACTTTCTGTAATATGGAATTTTATGATTTTCTACATGTATGTAACCCCTTAAAGAAGCTTTATCTGAGCAACCAGCAACCAGTATTTTTCGATTGCAAATTTTGCATCCAAAAATGATTTTCGAAATTTTGTTTGACAGTTCGAATTGATCCGAAAATATTTTTTTCTTCAAAAAATCATTGGGAAATTTTTATTCCGTGTACCTGAAATACTTGGTCATACAACTTTTCCGATGACACAAAATCGATAAGAAAATGTGTTTTGAAAAGAACAAAGAACTCCCAAGCCAAATTTGCGCAACCTGCTGGTTTGACATGGAATCGCTGTATTTTGGGGTGTTTTTGAATACTCCTGACTGAAGGTGGTTTTAAAAACACACCCAAAAAGAAAAAAAAACGAACATATTGTTGATTAGACCTTTTCAAAAATAACTCCAGATTTGATCATACATTTGTTCATTTTGCGATTCCGAATCGATAGGTTGAAATTGAGGTTACGACTACGACATATTTTTTAGTTTAAAATATAATAGGCCAATGGCCCAATTTGAGATTTCCAGAGTTTTACCTTGCAAGAAAAATCAACAAACAACCCAAGTCGCAACACCTTCCACGTCTCAATCAGTCCTCCGCTACGTGACTTTCGCAGCTTTTGCCGATAAATCAGCGTTAGAATGACGCAACAGAAATCTAGAACCGCAGTCGATCGCGAGGGTGTCGTTTTTCATTTATCTCCATAAAATCATGTTTCCGGTAGACCGACCATCATTCAAGATGATTAAACAAGCGATTTTCCGTTCCTTCCTTCCAAACGGTAGACGTAACTCGGATGCTAAATATCGGACGAAACACACCTTTTCTGAGTTTTTTTTTTGTTGCTTTCAGAACAGAAAGCCATTTCCCCGGTCAGACTTCAGCCCAATTTAGTAGGCAATTTGTCATCACTTGTTTGGCCCCGTGATGATGGTAGATTGAAGATTTTTTTCCGACCATGGTCAAGTTTGGACCTTCTCTCTTCAGTGGATGAACTTGAGCAGGCCCGCACCAAAATGGGTGGAAAATTCGGTTCACCGAAAAAACCAACGAAAAATCGTGAAAACACACCCCTCTTTTTTGGCGCTCTCTCTTTCGGGGAACTTTTTTCCACGAGTCACGGACGCGTGCCCAACGCCGGATATAGCTTTATTAATTCATAAATTATTATTACAGTTTTTTTTTTCTCGTAAGGGGAAATTAAGTTATGCGAGATTAACGGTGGATAAAAATAAGAGTGCACTGCCAACAAAATGGTACCTTTTGCGTCCCTTTTGATGACGGAGGGTGGTTTTTCGGTTTTATTGGGCGATTTGCACGGAAAAATGCTGTTCAGCATGATGGGAGAAGTTGGTTCCTGTGCTCCTTAGCGTGGTGTGACTTGCGTATTTAGGCAAAGTACAAAGTATGATAAAATTTGCCTTGTGAAATGACCTTTTTAAATGATGAAGAAGTTTACCCATTTTTTTTAATTGTTTGTTTGTTTGTCTGTTCATAAACAATTCTATTTAAAGATTATCTGTGAAAAAATGTATCATGGAGCCAATTTATTTGGAAAATATCATCAATCATAACGTTACTCGTCCATCTAATTACTTTGTTTGCCCAATACCGCTCTGCTAAATCAATTCAATTACACGATGTAACACTTCTCCCACACGCACTTGCCCACTTCCGGCGGGACGACACGCCATTTGTTCTGTCGTCGGTACGTGACAAACCCCCCAAACCCACAGGTAGCAGTAAAAAAAGAAGGAAAAAAAAAAGGAAACAGCATTTTCCACAAAGTCCACTCATTTTCTGTTAATTTCCTGCGCAATCAAATTTCCGTTCTCGCCGCCAACCGACGCAACAGTTCAATTAGCCCAGGAAACACGCACGCATGTGAGTGTGTGTGTCACCTGCGCACACACCGGCCCAGGTTAATTAAAAGAAGGCCCCCCGGGAGGGAGCGGCGCTGAAGCCACATGGAAAAACCGTCACATTTCGCTCGCTAACCAAATAAAAAGTGGTGGAAAAAAGCTCTGGGAAAAAAGTTTTTCATTTCCCGCGAGGTTGATGGGGGTGGTATAGAGCGTCCAATTTCCCGTCCCGGGAATTCCCGGGATTTCCCGAAAAATAATATTTCCCGGGAATTCCCGAAATTCAAGTGGAAGTATACATTTTCCTTACTTTTTGGTCCTAATTTTTTTTTAATTAGAAAAATATTAATGAGAGAACCTAACTTAATTTTATTCATTTTAATCTACTGTGCATATTGAACTTTAAAAAAAAACGGGGTTTCAATGATAGGATTTCATTCTGTTTTTATTTTTTTTTTCCAACTGGTAAGGTTTGTCTCAAGATTATTATTTTGTAAAACATGTACTGGGGTAGGCCACACAAGTCCATGCACTATTGTTGGAAAAATGTTTTTCAATAGTATTTGAAAACTAGTAGCGTTGAAAATTGTATTTAGCATATTGGGGTGACTTTGTACAAAATATTTGTTGTTAAAATCAGATTTAATGTGTTCAAATTTTACACAATCACTTAGGTTGCTGATAAGTTTTTAAGAAGAAAAAGAAAATCAATGTGTAAATTTTACTTAACATAGTTTATAAGTTTTTTAACAATATACCTATAAATTTTTGGTGAAATTGATAAAAAGTCAAAATTTTGCCTAAAAATCCTTAAAATGAGTTTTGTTGATAAAATTACGGTCTAGAACAAGTTATTTGCCATGAAAAACATAATTTCTGCATGCCTTTATTTTGTTTTTTTGTTTTATGAGTCAACGTTATTCTTAAACATATTCATTTGAAATGGTAACAGAGACAAATTTAAAAGCATTTTTATGGTTAAGAAGCATGGATTTTACTCACTGATTCAATATTTTATTTAAAAAAATAATACTTCTTAACAAAAAAAAATCAATTGATATAATAAGAAAATTTTATTTTTTTTACTAAGTTGTATGATTTTTATAAGCAGTCAAGCCATTAATTGGCCCCTACACTCATTTTGAACATTAAAGTTGCAGTTCTATACAATTTTGTTGCAAAATATCAATCAGAAGCAGGTTAAGATCAATTTTCGATAAATTTCAAATTTCCCGGGAATTCCCGGGATTTTCCGGGAAATTTGTTAAAAAATTCCCGTTTCCCGGGAATTTTGTAACCCCGGGAAATTGGACGCTCTAGGGTGGCAAAAACAAACTTGGTGACAATTTTGTTATTTTCGTGATGTTGGTGGCAGTTTTGTGCTCTTTTTCCCCTCGGTGGAACGCTGGGAAGCGGAAAGTTTATTCTGTTTTGTTGCCACCAAACAAATATTCGCGAAATTGGTTAGGAAAAATCATAACTACAACCTTAGCGTTTGGCACGGTATGTCCACGCATCCTTCCTCGCTTGTTAATTCTGTGAAATGTGATCCAGAAGTTGTCTTTCTGCGGTTAATGCAACGCAGTAGGCCTGGCCGTTCTTCGAAATGACTTTCGCGGATAAGTTTCTCGCGTCGCAGAGTTCCAACCAGCTGCAGCGTGGCGCCAATTTGTTACAAACCCTTGCCTGGTGGTATTGAGACACGTGCCGTCACCACCCGAACTGGGATTCGGGTCCTTGGGCGTAATTACTTAGGAGAGCCGAGTTTCCACACTCAAAAAAAGTGTAATTGTGTTTGTTTAGGAACGTTGAAAGAAAGGGGTTTTTCTTCCGCAAGAAAGGTACTTTGTAGGTAAATATTGGCGAACAACTTCATGGAACCCTGCTGGGCGGTTCTTTGATGAAGCTGCGTTGGGTTGCGTCAAAATGCGTCAGGCCGTGTTGCCCGACATCGATAAACTCACCTCGGCAACACGGCGCAAAGCTGGATAAGCCCGAACGCCCCCCCTTTCATCAGCATCAACGGTGGTACAAAAGACCCGCTCGCAAACTAGAGCTAGAGTTGAGAGCTCAGAACAAGAAGGAAAAAAATACGGAGGGGGATTCCGACTCTTGAGCAAGTGCATCAGACTACGACGGCGGACGTCGACCGTGAATAGCATCTTGTTTTGACGACGACGACGGTCTGCTATGGTTGAGAGCGAAAGAGTAGATTCAAGGGATTATCACGGCGCTGAAGTTCTGGACGGATTGCGCTGGCGTTATTTACTTCTTCATCACGTCACAGTCGTCGTCTTCGCCGCCTTCCGTCGGGAGAGAGGTGTTACAGTAGAGGTCGAAAGTGATGTACCACTCGACTGACTAACCGCGTTAGCGTTCCAACCAAAAGGTCGACTGACTTGGGATGGCCTCCACTGTACCGAGCAGCTGCCGTCACCGATCTGCACTAGAAAATTAATTATTTTAATTATGTACACGGTAGCAGTAGCATTTACTCCCGGGGTGTACACATGGAACAACACTCACTCACACGTGTGTGAGTCCAAGATCTGCGAAGGGATTATCGATTTTTTTTTCCTTCACCTCTCCAGCACGATTCCAGAAAGGAGAGAGGGAGGAGGGGGTACCCAAGCACACTTCAGAACATGTTGATGCATAGAGGGGGGGCACACAAAGGTACTTTGGAAATAATATGCGCCCTTTTCAGGAGACTTTGTTGCAACACGCGAAGCAAAATTGGCGTATCTTTCCAATTTGCGTGCCCCAACCAACCCCGGTAGCAGTGGGTTACAGGAGATTGGGTCATTTGGTTGAAAGGTCGTTTGATAGAATTGTGAGCACTAGCGTGCCCAGGTCCTCAAGGAAGGTGGGGCAAAAATATTAGAGTTTTGAAAATTTCGTCGTTTATGGACACCCCCTGCCCAATTTTAGAACAAATTTCCGAGGATGGTGGGGCAACTGCCCCATGTTGCCCCACCCTGGGCACGCTAGTGATTGTGAGTTTACTTGTTTATGTACTTCTGGAAGCAAGGGCTAAAAATCAAGTCATGGTAGTCATATCAAATAGGTCATTAAACCGAATGGAACATTTCACCGAAAAAGCCGTTTCATCGAATTGATCACTTTTTCATGAAACGTCTATTTTACTGAGTGATCACTTCAATCATGATCGTCGTTTGAATTTCTACTACAACGCAAAGACTAGTACCGTAAAACGGGGTGACTTTGATAGGTTTGCGATTTTTCCGCAAAATGAAGAGAACAATTAAAATTCGTAAGGAACGGTTCAGGAACATACTGAACGTGGTAGAGAAGTTTTCAAAGTACCTCAAGAAGAACTTTTTATAAATTTTTGAAATGTTTATAAAGTTAGTTAACTATAGTTAAGAAAATGTTGATGGAAGTCATTATTTTAAACTTCTCAAAGTGTCATGATTTTCTCAATGAACATGATTTTTAATCGGAAAACGGAATGCATTTTCGGATTCTTTGGACAATTTTCCACTAGGAGAAGGTTAAATAAGTTTGTAAATAATAAAAAATATGTATAAACACAATTAAAAAAAAAATCACCAAATTTATAGGCAATTAAGGTTAAACAACTTTCATGTAAAATGTGAAAACTTGTGATTCGTGCTTCGAATTCAGTATAAAATGCAATATAAATCGATAATTTTATAAACAAAACTATTTTTAACAAATTTCAGACTTTTTAACAATTTTACCTAAAATGTATATGTATTTTGTTAAAAAGCTTATAAACTTAGTTAACTAAATATAAACATTGATTTTTTTTTCTTACAAACTATATCAGCTACTTCAGTGATGGTACATTTTACGTACCGTAAACCGGGGTGACTTTGATAGGATTTCAATTTGTTTTTAGAATATTTTCCAACAGGTAAGGTTTTTCTCAAGATTATTATTTTTAAAACATGTACTGGGGTAGACCACACAAGGTCCATGCACTATTTTGGAAAAAAAGTTTTTTAAATAATGTTTAGAAAAATAGTTACGTTAAAAATTCTTAGTTTTAATTCCGGGGTGACTTTGATAGTCATAGATTTTCTTGTTAAAATCATATTTAAGATGTTAAAACTTTATTTGTACGTTAAATGTACCATCACTAAAGTAGCTGATATAGTTTTTAAGAAAAAAAAAAAAAAACAATGTTTAGATTTAGTTAACTAAGTGTTTAAGCTTTTAAGCAAAATACATATAAATTTTAGGTAAAATTGTTAAAAAGTCGGAATTTTGCCTGAAATTTGTTAAAACTAGTTTTGTTTATAAAATTATCGATTTATATTGCATTTTATACTGAATTCGAAGCACGAATCACAAGTTTTCACATTTTACATGAAATTTGTTCAACTGAAATTGCCTATAAATTGTGAGATTTTTTTTAATTGTGTTTCAAAAACACATATTATTTATTATTTACAAACTTTTTTAACCTTCTCTTAGTGGAAAATTGTCCAAAGAATCCGAAAATGCATTCCGTTTTCCGATTAAAAATCAGTTTTATTGTGAAAATCATGACACTTTAAGAAGTTTAAAAAAATGACTTTCATCAACATTTTTTTAACTATAGTTAACTAACTTTTTAAACTTGTCAAAATTTTATGAAAAGTTCTTCTTGAGGTACTTTGAACACTTCTCTACCACGGTCAGTATGTTTCTAATCCATTCCTTACGTATTTTAATTGTACTCTTCATTTTGCGGAAAAATCGCAAACCTATCAAAGTCACCCCGGCTATCAAAGTCACCCCGTTTTACGGTACAAATAAAGTTCTAACATCTTAAATATGATTTTAACGAGAAAAACTATGACTATCAAAGTCACCCCGGAATTAAAACAAAGAATTTTTAACGTGACTATTTTTCTAAACACTATTGAAAAAACTTTTTTTTACAAAATAGTACATGGGCTTTGTGTGGCCTATCCCAGTACATGTTTAAAAAATAATAATCTTGAGAAAAACTTTACCTGTTGGAAAAAAATTCTAAAAACAAATTGAAATCCTATCAAAGTCACCCCGGTTTACGGTAACCAGTCAGGGTCATTTCACCGAAAGGGACATTTCACCGAATGATCATATCGTTAATGTTTGGTTTTGGTACTCTTTAAGAAAAGCCATAGCTTTGAATAAGGTTAAAAATAAAATTAAAAATAAAGCGAAATACTATTCGCTGAATAGACTATTCTAACGAATGCATCATTTCGCCTAATAGACCATTTCACCGAAAGAGGAATTTCTCTGAATATTAATTTCGCTCTTATTCATTCGTTTGATCCTAATTGGAAGCAATGGCTGAGCAAAAGTGTGAGCTTTGTAAACCTTTTCATCAAATTTGTCGTTTCATCGAACGAGTCATTTCACCGAACGAGACGATTCGCCCCGAATAAACCGATTTGGGTCTCGTGGCGCAGGGGTAGCGGCCTCGGCTGCCGATCCCGATGATGCTATGAGACGCGGGTTCGATTCCCGCCTTATCCACTGAGCTTCTATCGGATGGTGAAGTAAAACGTCGGTCCCGGTTTCTCCTGTCTCGTCAGAGGCGCTGGAGCAGAAATCCCACGTTAGAGGAAGGCCATGCCCCGGGGGGCGTAGTGCCAATAGTTTCGTTTTTTTTTTAAACCGATTTGATCTACCAATCGTTTAACTGATCATTGGTTTTCATACTTCTGCCAGGAGGCAAGGACTATGAATAATTCAGAGTCATTCGATTTGGTATCTTCCGCAAAGTTGGAGGTTATGATTAGGACTATTCAGAACACACGGAAAAGAAATAACCAATTCTATTTAATTAATTTTTTGTAACAAAAAACTCGATTTTGACAAACTTTAGCCCCTTCGATTTTTTTTCATTTTTGATATTATTATTGGTGGATAAAAAGTGACAACTTTTGAGCCAAGTAATGATTTTTTGAAAAATAGTAATTTTTGGAAAGTACCGAAAATTCATCCAAAAAAAGTCCAAAAATTATTTTTGTTTGAAATTTTTAATTTGGATTCAAAAAATACCTTTGTTTTTTTGTAAAATGTACCGTTCTTGAGTTCAAGCCATTTTAAGGCAATTTTTTTAGAATAAATATTTTCAATTTTTTTAAAATTAATTTACCACCCTACTCAAGCCAGTAAATCTGGAATGTCGAGAAAAAGTCGGGTATTTGCCTAAATCCTAAGAAATCGGGAAAAGGTTTGGAATTTGTGTTTTTTTTTTTCACAAAAAGTTGGGAATTCCAAACAAACTTTAAAAATATTATATTTCTTTAATATTTTTTCAATACAAGGTATGTATAAATTTTCAATCAATTAAACTTAAAATTTCATGTTTCTTTCACTATTTTAAACATATAAAAAATCAAATAAATATTTGATGATTTGTCACACGTCGTTATAATTATTTATATGAGTCGAAGGATTTGAATTTATTTTTGGCTAAGTTTATCGATTTGATAAAGTTTTTGTCTATTCAATGCTTTTGCAAATTGATAGGATAAAACCCGAATTCTTATGCAATGGATTTTTATTGGGGAAAAAACTAATGTTATAAAGTATTTTCAATTTTTTTTTTCTAAATAATTTATGAAATTTTGAATTTTGTCATTTTGTAAATAAAATAATATTTATTCACAAAATCAGCAAGAAAACTTGATAAAAACATTTTTTTAAAGAATTTTATTTTAAATATTGTCTTTTTTCAATTTTGTCATTCCTTTTCCAGGCAAACCGAGGGACAAACATAATTTATTTGAAATTTAAAAAACCTTGAAATTTGATATTTTGTGATGATTTTATTATTTCATGAAGGCTGAATGTTTAGGGCAGGGTTACCAGATTTGTCGACAGAACATCCTTTCCAGATTTCGACAAGATTTTGCCAGATTTTTAGTTATTATTTTTGAACAATTTTTAACTTCTAAAACTTTAATATTTTAGAAATTCGGATTAATCCATTTTAAATCACTTGGCGAATTTTTTTTTTAAGCCTAATTAACATTTTCCACCTCTCTTCCAACCTGGTGCATTTTTGCCAAATTTTTCCAGATTTTTTATCGGCATTTGGTACATTTTTTTAAGTTTTAAAGTGGCAACTTTTGTTTAGAGTTTTCTCTGAATCAATGTTTTGATGGACTTTAGAGTTTTTGTAAGCACCTTTTAGGAAAACGCCGTCACTTAAACAAGTTCTGTCTGTTGCATTTGATAAATATGAAGATATCAAGACAGATTGGAGTTCAGAAATTTATTTATGTTAAACAAAAGTTTCCCAAGAACTAGCGTCCCGTTTCACCTTAAGATGATAGTTTGGACTTTTCGACCAATCATCATTCGGTGAACTCGTACCAACTCCACACAAGGAAGAGCTGTTGAATTGTCACGAACAAGATGAAAGAAAGGGGCACGTCATCTCTTCAGAGTGCGATCCCTACCCTCCCCTAAGCAGATCGCGAAGAACAACAACAACGGTGCCGGGAAAGACGATCCGGTAATGAGCCATTAATAATAGACGGCGTAAATCACGGGTTCAACCCGAGAGGGGACAACAATCCGGGTGCTCACTTTTTGCACATAAAGCTGAAAAAAGAGGAGCAGCAAGTGCGCTGAAATGTTATAAATGAATCAACAACGCTTCGAGAGCTTCATGAAACTATTATTTTAATTGCTGATCTTTGCCGACGACGGAACAGGTGCCGCGGCAGGGTTGCCAGAATAACTGCAAATGGTGGCAGCACTGGCTCCTGGCTGACGCTCAGACGGATGATGCAGCGCGCGCATAGATCTTGAGGAAATCGCGTCGCATGCAAGTCAAAGTGCAGAAAATAAGATTTCTTTTCGACCGCCGGGATTAAATGAGACCCGAGATTAAATGGATCGTGGCGCGCGAAAAAGGGAGGAGAAAGTTTCGTCTAGATTTAGGGAAGCATCAGTTCATTTGTTATATTGTGTGTTTGTGTGTAAATTTTAGTTAAGAATTTTAATCTTGTTTTGTCTGTTTAGAATTTCGTTGGATTGTGTGACATTTAATGTCGCAGAGGAATTTTTAAACGCGAATCGGCCGCGTTCTCGAAGGCACCATTAGCGACCTTTAATGTCTTTCAGAAATGGGATCGCAAGAGATCATCTTGTAGCAGCGACATTTGCGACAACTTTGTCCGTTGTCAACCCATTTGGTTTTACGAAACACCCTCCATAATTGCTAATTAAAAAGATTTACACGGGCAATTTTCCCACCTGAGAAAGAAAACTAAGCTGGAAAACGCCCCTTGTTCAATACATCGCGGATGAATGCCTAAATGAAACATTGTCCTTCTTTTTTTGTGGGGTGTTACCTTAACATTACATGGAGGTGAAACATCATTTGGCTTTTATCCCAACCTACCAAGGCAAACACAACCCCAGCAGCATCATAAAAAATAAGAGGGATGCAAAATTTGTTACCATTTTCAAGGGACGTCCCTTCGATCCCCAAGCGAGCCATTAGCGCTCACTTAAGAGAAATTGAACCAACTTAACGGGAATTTCTTCACGGTGTGAACATTTATTTCAATCTTTTAAGGGGAAAACGTGAAAAAATAAGTATCCCAGTTCCACAACTACGTAAAATTATGCAGCTGAAAAAACGAATTAACCTTTTATGTGGGAATTTGATGATAACGTAATATTACACACTTTTCAAGTAAAGTTACATTCCTTTAGGTAAACAACAAACGACTTATTTTTGTATTTTTGTATTTTTGTGTTTTTGTATTTTTGAATTTTTGTATTTTTGTATTTTTTGTATTTTTGTATTTTTGTATTTTTGTATTTTTGTATTTTTGTATTTTTGTATTTTTTGTATTTTTGTATTTTTGTATTTTTGTATTTTTGTATTTTTGTATTTTTGTATTTTTGTATTTTTGTATTTTTGTATTTTTGTATTTTTGTATTTTTGTATTTTTGTATTTTTGTATTTTTGTATTTTTGTATTTTTGTATTTTTGTATTTTTGTATTTTTGTATTTTTGTATTTTTGTATTTTTGTATTTTATTTTGTATTTTTGTATTTTTGTATTTTTGTATTTTTGTATTTTTGTATTTTTATATTTTTGTATTTTTGTATTTTTGTATTTTTGTATTTTTGTATTTTTGTATTTTTGTATTTTTGTATTTTTGTATTTTGTATTTTTGTATTTTTGTATTTTGTATTTTTGTATTTTTGTATTTTTGTATTTTTGTATTTTTGTATTTTGTATTTTTGTATTTTTGTATTTTGTATTTTTGTATTTTGTATTTTTGTATTTTTGTATTTTTGTATTTTTGTATTTTTGTATTTTTGTATTTTTGTATTTTTGTATTTTTGTATTTTTGTATTTTTGTATTTTTGTATTTTTGTATTTTTGTATTTTTGTATTTTTGTATTTTTGTATTTTTGTATTTTTGTATTTTTGTATTTTTGTATTTTTGTATTTTTGTATTTTTGTATTTTTGTATTTTTGTTTTTTTGTATTTTTGTTTATTTGTATTTTTGTAATTTTATAGTTAGTCAGTTATAAGCTGCCCAAAATTTGAAGCTTCGACCTGGATCAGCTGCGAACACAGCTGCGTCCAGTACTCATGTACAAATGTTTCCATTTGACGTCCACATTCTACCATACTCTCCATATGTATTGTAATGAATCGTTTCCCCAACCTATCCGTATCACTTCGGACCAGTAGTCCCCAATTAATCAACTTTCCTGCGCCACTGATGGTGGTATCTATGTCCGGGAAGTAGATCTCCTAGATCCATTTAGCGCCGCCGCCTCGGAATCGATTGTTTTTTGTGCGGTTCAAGCGGGGCTATAATTAATCATGCAGCCGACGTACCGAGCGGCAACACGTGGGCAATAAACCCCGACACTGATGAGCGTGGAGTCCCACGTGGAGCTACGAGTAGCGATACCACCACTTGAGCAAACTTCCTTTTCCCTCCAAAGTGGCGGTACGATTTGCCGAGATTATTATCTGTTTTGCCATTACTCGTTCAAAGCTGGAAGTTGTTCTTCGCAAACAAGCTTTTCACAACTTTTCCATTCATTCTTGTTTTTTTTTTCGTTCTCTCTCTTTGCAGGAAGTCGGAAGTATAATTGGCAAAAAAGGAGAAATCGTCAAACGGTTCCGGGAAGAGGTAAGTGTTTTCTCCGGTTCCTTCCTTCCACTTGCATGACTGGCAACCGCCACCCCTTCAAACTCGTCTGCAAACATTGCTGGGGCGGAGATTGCTAGGCAGGCACGTACACGGCCCGGTGTCGTCACGGAATGTCACTTGCTCTCGGTACGGCACACCGAGATCCTTGGAAACCTGCCACGTCGTGCTCGTCGTTTACAGTGTCTCTGTTTAAACAAGTTGCTGCTTAAAAATTGCTCCTTTCCCAATTTCTATACCTACGCCTTAGCCCTTCTTTCGTACTTTTTTTTAATCGAATCTCTGGAATTTTGAAAGTTAACTTAACTGTTTTACAAAAGTTTTTAAAGATTGCATTTCTGTGTCTTTGGGCAAAACTAATAGATGCAAAACACTTTTTTTTTTTCTTTTTTTGTGTAAAGTGTAATTGACATTCTTAAAAATTTCTCATGCATTTTTTTGTAAACTTATCTGAAATTAAAAAAAAAATGGGTTGACCACATAATTTGGATGATATTGCTACAACACGCAACCTTATTTGCGTAATTTATGGGTATCCTTTTTGGGAACGTGAACGATACTCATAATAAAGGTTCAAATTGGACAGGAAAGTTATTCTCCCGTATTCCTCCTCGAACTCTGTGGGTAAATATTCGAAAATCGGTATCTTTTGAGGGAATTTTACAATCGTTTTGATGTCTTCAGCAAAGTTTTGAGTTTTAATGAAGAAAATTTAGAATTTCAACTTAACTTTTTTTTCATAAACTTTTTTTCCAGTAATCCGTTTTTTATTGAAATCCCGTCAAACAATATTTTAGGTTTTTAATGAAAAAGGTTTCAACGTAAATCGAAAATTACTTCAATTTTGTTCATACAATGCATTATTTCCAGTTCATAGCCATTTGAGACTGATTTATGGAAAAAATAAAATATTTTTGATTATTAGTGTCTATTATTGTCCATTCTGATTTCTTTTTAATATGTGAAAAAATTCCTTTAAGGGGTTACATACATGTAAATCGGCAAAAATGTCAGAGGTTGGTTTGAGCACACACTTAAACTTTTTTCAAAATCTGTTTTCAGGGCATTAAAAAATACATTTTCATCTATTAACAAAACAAATTTCAAGACATTTGGTCGTATCATTGCCGAGATATAGCTATTTGAAGTTATCAGTTTCAAAAAACGGGTGCCACGATATCTCAACATTGCTTCGACCAAATCGGCTCAAAATTTTGGTGGAGACTCGTTAAACCGGTCCCGTGTGCATGACGAAGGCCGATTTCCAAAAAGTTTATTTAAAAAAAAGATAAAAATATTTTTCTGTTTTTCATATTAAAAATCGTCAGTTTTTGATTTTTTGTATTTTTTTAAAAAGCAAAATTTAAAAATCGGGCTTCGTCATGCACACGAGATATGTCTTGAGAGTCTTCATCCCAAATTTCAGCTAATTCGGTCCATCCCATCTCTAGATATCGTGGCACCCCTAAATCAACTCTGTGTTTAGAGAAAACCGCTCACAAAGTTTGACAGTTTGCTTTGTGGATGGCAAAATTTCAAACTTAAATTGTCTGTAAGTTACTTGAATCATGAAATATCTTCATGAAACTTTCAGGAGTGATTGGAAATCATCTTTTTAGTGGAATTAACAATTTTGCCGTAATATGAAATTTTGAGATTTTCTACATGTATGTAACCCCTTAATACTCCTTTTTTTTTTATTCAAATCGGATTTTCCGTTTATTCGAAAATTCAGGCCAGATTTTGAAATTTTGAAAAGATTTTTTTTCTGAGAGATTAAAATTTCACAATTCACACAAATGTGGTTTTCGAGGTATCGCCTTTTTAAAAATTAGGTCTAATATGATGACAGATATACAACATAATTTTGTCATGTTTTTCTTTTTTGCCAGAATTTGTCTCAGCAACTCATTGTCTGATTTTAAAAGCTCAATATCAAATTTGATTTAGAATTTTCCCAGCTGCCTCAGCAGAAATGGACAAACATGGACACTATTTGAAAAATCAAAAATTTTCCTGCTTTTGACCTAAATTAGGATTAAAATTAATAGAATTTCAAGACGAAGTTTTTTTTCATAAAATTTAGAGAACTTTTCGATTGCAAATTCATCTCAAAAGCTGCAGGGTTTTGTCACTTGAACATATCGAAACATAAAAAATAGAAATTGATTTTTGGTTAAAAAAACTGAATTAAAAAAAATATAATCAATACCGTCAAAATCGATCAAAAAATTCATCCATAAGCTAATAAAGAACATATCTAAAGTTTTTTTTTTGATTAGGTCCTATGAGCATATGAAAGACAATAGCTTATAGGTCCTTTTCAAAAAAAGCTGGATATTAAAACTTCAAGGTTTAGACATAGCATTTTGCAAATTTGCAGTAAATTTTGCATTTTTTTTATTATTAATTTGACTCGTAGAAATAAAAAAAAACACTTTTTATACAATTACAAGTGCGCCCTATCGGATGATTAACAAAGTTTCTTGAAATGATTTGCTTGTAAAGATGGCAATGTAAACGTTAAGTTAAAAAAAATATTTGATGTTATTTTCGATGTCAAAAAAAAGGATTCAAAAAAGGAAGACGCTGCCAATTTTGTTTATTTGCTTATTTTTTTTTTTTTTGTAAAAAATTGACATATTATTTGCGTTTTATTTTTTAGCAGAGCATTTTTTCCTGATTTTTTTCTTTTATCAATATCAACAATTTTACCGAAGACAGCAAATCAATTAATACTTGATCGAATTATACCGATTTTTCATTATTTTGGTTGCATTTTTGTATGGACAGCTGCCAAAATTGTATGGACAAACTAATGATGCTGAATAGTTACTCCAGACAAAGAAAAATTTTCATTCAAAAGGCAATTATCTCAAGCACTTTTTCTAATTTCATTTTTTCTATTTAAAAAAAAATTATTCTCGATTTTTGATATGATTTAGATGACAAAAAATTTAATCTTTTGAATAGTGTTATCCACTAAAAAAAACATATATTTTTGAAAAACATGGAAAACCGAAATAATATTTTTTTTTACATAATTTTTAAATGTGTTTTATGATAATGTGACTTTTTTACCTTCAAACGTCATGACCAAGCTCGACCATTTTTGAAAATATTTTTTTCGAAGAGATTACAAAATTTCCTATAACTTTAATTCAGAAATATTGAAGATTAGACCAATGATTGCGAATAAAATAATTTTCAAAATTTTACAATCATCCTTTACATTTGAAAAGGCCCAAGTACATTTATTGTTGACCATATGATCGAAAATGAACCTGAAAATGCATTTTTCTTTAACTAGCTTCAAAGAAATCCAACATAATTTCCTAAAAGTTAGATTTTTTATGAGAATGCCCCAAACATGAATCAGCCCAATTTTCATTTCCATTTTCTTGTTTAATTTACATTTTTTTTTCATTTTTGTAGTCCAAACCAGATTTTTTTCTATTTATTTTTGCGAGCCATAATTGTTATATTTACGAACCTTTTGAACAAAATTGGCAACATTTAACAATTGACAACCTTCGTCAATTGTTGTAAATATTTTTATGACATTTTTATGATTTTTTTTAAGTTCAACAAAACCAACTTTCATATTTACAAAGAACAATTACCTCTAGAAGTTTGCTCCCCGTTGTTATCCTTTCGGAGATTTATGCACATCGATGCCGCCCGTCCTCGTGTTTCATCCACGGATATTGGCATGGAGATGTTGTTCCGATAAACTACACTGTTCGGACGAGAATGATAAACTGAGTTTTACAGCGGCGCTTTTTCTTGCGGCTTAAAACTAAAAGAAATGATTTATTAGTTCATTGAATATTTGCTTATCATTCTTACTCACATCATTAGTTTCATTCTTAACCTCCTCCTCAACTCATGAATCGGATTCAAGTCCTGTGGTTCCTCTGCGAGCGTTCCTGATTGATACTAAATCTTTTTAATTGCTCATAATTGGTTTATAGTTTAACTTACGATACAAATTGCGATACGATCAATTTAATTGTGTTGCAAGCAGATCTTACGGGTTCACCTCTTCACGTGCTAATTTGTTTTTAACTTCTCGCTTCTTCCAATTCTTGACAAACGTCTATCTGACAAATTGCAAAGTGCTATGGTAAAAGGTGCGACTCTTTTGCGCCTCAACACTCCCCCACGTAATTCTGGATATTTCTTAGAACTTCCAGATTTACCTAAACTAAACTTTGCCATTTCAATTTCTTAACTATCTACGAATGAATTCAAATCGCCCCACCTCATCACCTTAAGGTACCAGGATGCAGTAAAGAATTATGTCTTTCTTGACAATTTCCCACATTACAACGTATGTTCATTTTACATCTAGCATTTCCATGAGCATTTAGGCAAATCTGACACAAATTGTTATCACTCACTACCTCCATTCGTTCGTCTAACTCCATTTCTTTAAACACCTCACAGTTTCTTATTCTGTGATTTGTTTCCCCGCAAACCACGCATGGCCATCTCGATTCAGAAGGACTGGATTCGATCTCCGCAGCGTCATGCACGCCGGCAAAGGATCTCTGTTGCTCCCTCGGCTTAGCAACTTTTCCGGCCATGTTGTTGGATGCAGTAAACTCGTCGTAGTGGACCACCTCACTAGCTACCGAAACCAAATCGGCGAGAAAATCCGTAAGAGTGCGTAAAGTGATCTTTCTTTGTTTACGTTTATATCGAACCCATTCGATTTGCGTTACAGCTGGTAACTTTTCGACAATTTCGCTTATCAGTAAGGGATTGACAAGATGATCTTGAAGTCGAGTGGCTTCTAGGTGGTCGCAGAGCTGAGCGACAACGGTTCCAAATCTGATAAAAGTTCCTAATTTATCAATTTTTGGTGCTTCGGTTTTTCTGATCTTGGCCAACAGTGTGCCAAGCATCTGTTCAGGCCTGCCGTACAGTTGCCGCAGAGATTCGATCACTTTTGGTACTGCCTTTGGAAGAACCAATAATCCGCCGACCAACTCTCTGGCCGGAAATTTTATGGCTTCTTGTAATCGTGATAAATTTTCCAAATCCGAAAACCCACATGCTTCAGTTGAAGAATTGAAACTGCTTATGAATATGGGCCATTCGTTTGGATTTCCAGTAAAGGTTGGCAATTTCCACGACAAATACTGGCGGGCTGTTAGTTGGGCCTTAGTCGGTTTATCCGTCGACCGACTGCTGGTTTGTTTACGTTGCTCCTCTGATTCGATGCTTGAATCACTTCCGCTGAAACTCTCTTCGAACTCTGCATTGGGAGTTGACGCGGCGCCCCCAACCTTTGTGGAAGTTGCTCGGTGTTTCCTTTTTTTTCGCTTGTTCTTTGTAGGTTCACCTTTATCTGCTGTGATCTTTTTCAAGTACTCTTCAAACTCAGCACAACACTTCTTTCGATCTGCAGTTAACTCGTTCAACTCTTTCATCCAATTCTCTCTTTCTGCTTTATACTTTTGATTGAACTCCTTTTCAGCCAGTATCTTCTTCTCGATCTGTTCCTTCTCGTAGATCAGCTCCAACTCTCGTTTGTCCTGTTCTAGTTTGAGCTTCATGTCGACAAGGCGCGATCTCTTCTCCAGATTCTTCCGATGAAGATCTAGTTGCTGGGACATCAATTTAGCTACAGCTTCCATATTAACTTCGGTCGCAGATTTTGTACACGTATTGCACATCCACGAGTCGTCTGCCTTTGTTGACACCGTCACATCTTGACAGACACAGTGGAAGTATTGTTGACATCCGTCACAAAATATCAACTTTGCCTCGTCCTCTTCTGATAGGTTGCACTGGGCGCAATGAAAGCCTGATTCAGTCATTTTGAGGTTACGTCCGGGTGTAATGATTTTTAAGTGTTCGGACGAGAATGATAAACTGAGTTTTACAGCGGCGCTTTTTCTTGCGGCTTAAAACTAAAAGAAATGATTTATTAGTTCATTGAATATTTGCTTATCATTCTTACTCACATCATTAGTTTCATTCTTAACCTCCTCCTCAACTCATGAATCGGATTCAAGTCCTGTGGTTCCTCTGCGAGCGTTCCTGATTGATACTAAATCTTTTAATTGCTCATAATTGGTTTATAGTTTAACTTACGATACAAATTGCGATACGATCAATTTAATTGTGTTGCAAGCAGATCTTACGGGTTCACCTCTTCACGTGCTAATTTGTTTTTAACTTCTCGCTTCTTCCAATTCTTGACAAACGTCTATCTGACAAATTGCAAAGTGCTATGGTAAAAGGTGCGACTCTTTTGCGCCTCAACATACACCGTCTTGGTACGTACTACTGACTTTGACGCCTGATGCCGAGCCGTGTATCGTTTCGTCGAGCACGTGCCGGAGTACCAGGATTCTTTGCTCGACTTTGTCAGGGATCGAACTGGGGTTGGTACTGGAGTTGAAAGCTAGTGTGATTGGCAGCAGCATAACAACGAGTTTCAGTACGTAGATATTGCAGCTAGATTGTACAATCGTGTGTGAATGTCATAAGTTTTTTGTTGTTGTTGTTGCTGCGATGAAATTGGAAAAAGAACATTCTTGACTACATCAAACAGATAGTTTGCTCTTTTGAGTGGGGGATTGTTATGTTTTGGCATAGCTACAAGTTACTGGAAAGAGTTTTTTTGTTGTGTCTGAGTTATGAAATGATATCTTTAGTTTGTCATAAATCCTATTGAGAAGGTTTTCTTTATTTCGATCGATAAACATAAATATACTTACAAAAAGAAAGAATCCCAAAAACTTGAAAAGACAAACAACCTCTCCTCCAACATCTGCACCCACGCATATGTGTTGCTGACTCATAATATGCTGTTTCTAACGCCACCCAGCTCCCCTCTCCGCGCATATTTGTTCTCTACACTCGGGCACTACGTTAGCAGCTCATCCACGCGTTCCGCGTGTGCTTTTCACGCACACGCGAGACTTTTCGGCGGAACGAATTGAGTAGTTTTCACCCAGCAGCTTGTCAAAGAAGAGGCGGCAAACTAGCTAGATACACAACTTCATTGTACACTCAAACCAAAGATCGCTGAAATCGAATGCTACTATTTGGCGTTTAAAGAATTTCTGACAAACTGAATTCAGTTCAAATTTGGGTGCATCGTAGAACAGTGAACAACATGCTCCGCTCAGCTAGAAGAAGTCGTGTCGGGATTGATGATTGGCTTCGCCGCGGTTGGTGAAGGTCGGATTTTCCACGGTGCCGGTGTCGGTTTTCCGAGCAATCATGTTTATTTATTTAGAGATGTTTGGATGTATCATACATACGCGAGAGCCGCCACTTGATCTAGTCAGATGTTTTGTTTTGCTTGGAGCGTGTATTACCTGAACTTCACAGGCGGGCATGTGCTTGAAATTTGTCGAAAACTGTAATCGAAACCTTTAACAACACTCAAAAAGATGCTTAGAAATGTTTTATCAGCCTCCGGATCTTTACCCAGTATTATATCCAGCGAAACAACGCTCCCACTAGATGCACTTGCGAGAGAATGAGATTGACTGACAGCTTGGCAGCCTCAATCCGACAGCCTCGATTCCGTTATGCCAAACAATTAACGTCCCGGGCGGAAGTGGATTCTTGACGAGCTGACGTCGCTGTCATGCTATCTTATCGCAAATGGTTCGAGACTAAAATTCAGAGCGAAGATTACAGTTTACGTTAAACATCTTAGAACCCATTATTGAAAAAAAATCAGTCAGAGAAAAATTACTAGAATTTGTCGATTTTTCAAAGAATAGCTCCTAATTTCCTATTTTTCCGTTTTCATGATATCAATTTGTGCAAATTTATTTGTACAAAAAAATTATATGCTTTTCATATATTTTATTTGTTTTTTTTTTCTTCTAAATATATTTGTTTAGGTAAGTTTTTGCTTAAATATTTTTTTTTATAGTTTAAGGTCTATTCTGCAATCTTCAATATTTTGTCTATTTCCGTAATAATTTTCCAGTCGCATTTTCGATTTTCTTACAAACATGAACTTGGACAAAACAAAAATTACTTCATACTTTGTTGACATAAAAAGATTATTGGTCGACACATTGGAAAATATGACTCCAGAAAAATACATACTTTTCAAAACCTTGGCAGCGTTTGTAGCAAAAAAAAACATTACTTTTGAATGCAACCGGGTGCCTTAAATTTGGCTTGCGTTTTTTCGAGACATCTGAATTTTTAAAATTGCATATTTTCTACCTAAAAAGATGGTGTACATTTTGACCAATAAGCCCAAAAACATTTTTTCGAAAATGAAAAAAAGTTAGTTTTTAGAGCTTGAAACTGCTCCAACATTACATCTCTTTAAAACATAACCCCGAATTTCCACCATGAAAAAAAAAAAATTTTAGGGTTGGCGTTGGCGTTAGAATTTGTCGTAGAAAGCGTAGAATGCGAGAAAAAATGTGGATGTCTGCGACAAAGTTGCTTGATTTGGCGTGCCCAACAACTTTTCATAAGAGAAAACAAAATCTCAAGCATTTTCCTGGAGTTTGGCAGACTAACCGTGAACCACCCTACCTAAGCCAATATTTGCCTTTGCATTTTAAGGAATTTCGAATAATTTTAACTTTTTGGGACATATTTTGTTTACTTTTCTGATGAATATTGATTTTTTTGAGCCTTGAAATAAGAAGAGATGGCAGCACGGTCTTGACTTAAATATGATTTATATATTTTTCAAGAGGTCAGGTGTCTACATTTTAACTATTATTAGCTTGAAACGTATCAGGTTGTACATAATTCCATTTTTTTTTTCGATGGGTATGAAATTTGAGAAATTTGGCAACACTTTCAAGACCAATTGCCACTTTATTAGCATGTCTAGAATATTCAAACCTGAATGTTGTAAAGTTTGATTTAAAATCACTTCAGAGTTTTCTTTTTTAGGCATTGTTGGGTGGAAATTTATTCAATTATTTATTATCTGGCAGCACTGCAGTGTCACGAGATATCTTTAGAAGAATTATAGATTTGTTTAGATATCCACACTTTCGGAGCCGGCTTTTTTGTCAAAAATGTCAACCTATATTTACAAAAAAAAATCCTCTGTACTAGGGTGACAATAATAAAATCAACCTCAGGGATATACCCCCTGATTCGATTCCTTAGGCAAAAATAAGTAACTGTGAAAGTTTTGAGGTAAATTGGTTAAGGTTTTAGCGCCGTTACAGATCGTTAAATTTGGTGCAAAAAATTCTTTTTATTCAAAAACGTCTTCTTGAATCTAAAATAACTCGTCAGGGTTAATTCGGATCGTTTTGCGGTCTTCATCGAAGTTGTTTTTCATAAAATGTTACATAAGAATCTCACACTTGACAATGTTCCGACACATTGAACGCCACCTTTTGATGGATTTTTGAGAAATTTGCATTGCCTCATACATTTTCCAAAATATTACATTTTTCATGTCACCCTAACGATTATCCGAAGCCTCGATTATCCGAAGGTTTGTATGGGAATTCGGATAATCGAATCACGACCTCATTTTAGTCAAATTTGAGTTCTGGAATTTTTTTTTAAAGGTCCAATAAACCAAATTTTCAGTTTTTGCTTTTTGGGTGTTTTTTAAAACCCCTGACTCAAAGCGGTTTCTAAAACGTTCAAAAAGCAAAAATTGGAAATTTGGTTTATTGGACCTTTAAAAAAAAAAATCCCCGAAGTTGTTGGTTGCCTTTTAAAAAATAAAATGCATTTTTTTTCAATATTGCATCACCGCCATTTTGACCGCAATCTTGGATTTAAAAATTCTAAATCATTTTAGCGTAGTTTTGGGGTCATACCTAAGCTCGACAATCAAAAATTAGACAGCGAAAAAAAAATTTTTTTTGTTCGATTATCTGAAGTGAATTTTTTTCTAGGCCTTCGGATAATCAAGTCTGGACTGTAAAGGTCCAACAAACAACATTTTTTATTGTTTTTTTTATTTAGCAATTGTTTCGGGAAATATTGGCACTTAAGAAATTTTTGTTTTATTAGTTAGATTGCTGTAAAATTTTATCTTAGCCCACACATTCGGAGTCGTATTTTTTGCCCAAAAATATCAACTTATTGTTATAAACATTTTCTCTCTACATCCAAATCTCCTCAAAATTGTCTTATTCCTAAATGCATTGAAAAAAATGAAACTCTTATATTTGAAAAATATTCAATACTTTTTTGAATCGTAATATGTTGTAACTTTAAACTTTTATGCTCTAATTGAATAGCAATATAAAATAATCTGAAAAAGCTAACAACTGAAAAATCCACTGAATAAACATGAAGAATACTAAACAGACAAAAGATAGCGATAATAGAAATCATATAATGGCAGTTAAGGTCAACGTTGAGTCGACATTTTTGAAGATGATGTTAGTATAAACTTCAGTTTCGTCAAGGTATGATTGATATGAGCTTCCTGAACATGCTTCAAACAACTGGATTTAATTTTAGTGATTTTCTAAATAAAATCGTTAATTTCGTGTACAAATGGTATGAAATAATCCTAAACAACCATATCCAAAAATTACAATTTTGTTTGTTGGCAGAAAATTCACTAAAATTTAATTCTGTCGATTAGAACGTGTTTAGGGAGACCCAATCTATCATACCTTAACGATATTGAAGCGTTTACTGACATCAACTTAACAAAGATCGAGTTGTGTTATAGGTGAAAATATTTTTCTTTTAGATTAATATTTCCAAAATCATCATGTGGCAAGATAGCATAACAGTGCCGATATGTGGGTGGTGTCAATAATAACACAATTTGTTGAGTATCAGCTTTCGTTATTGTTCCACTGCTGACACTCAGCCTGACAGCATTTCCTCCGATCCCTAGTTTATGCAAATTATGATGGTAAATCATTGCTCTTGGCATTGCTAACTTAACCCGTATAGGCCTGGGTGAAATTGGAATCACTAAAATGGCCATAACTCAGCGAAAACTCAACCAATTTGCATACTTCTTTATTAGTTGGACTCGTTAGAATGTCTATTTTCCGAAAATGACCCGCAGAACCCGGAAATGTTCCGGTGGCCGGAGATATTCCGGTGGGTCACTGGGTCAAACAGGGTCAAAAATGGCCATTTTTGGGTCCCGCACTATTTTGTTAATAGAAATCTAGGACAAAAACACATTTTTTCATGTTACGATCTTTGTTCTACCAACAGACAATACTGACCATTGATTTTGCACCACCGGGGATGTTCCGGATTGAGCGGGCAGGTTCCCTACCCCGGGGGAACCGGTCAAGGGACGGTCAGGAATAAAACTATTTCAATCATGGCAATATGGGTGTCAAAGTTCATCATTTTCAAAATCAAGCTCATCTATGATCCCCAAAACCACCTTTGGACCGATCTGGCCACTTTGGGACCGGTTCCCGGTACTCCGGTGGAACTCGGAATAAGGAAAATTACGGGATTATTTCTGAATAATTTTTGACAGGGCAATATGGATGTCAATGTTCATCATTTTCATAATTTAGCCATATTCCGGGTTCCACCGTAGTACCGGGAACCAGTCCCAAAGTGGCCTGATTGGTCCAAAAATGGTTTTGGTGATCATGGATGAGCTTTGTTTTGAAAATGATGAACTTTGACATCAATATTGCCCTGTCAAAAATTATTCAGAAATAATCCCGTAATTTGCCATATTCCGGGTTCTACCTGAGTACCGGGAACCGATCCCAAAGTGGCCAGATCGATCCAAAAGTGGTTCTGAGGATCATGGATGAGCTAAATTTTGAAAATGGTGAACTTTGACACCCATATTGCCCAGTCAAAAATTGTTCAGAAATAATCCCGTAATTTGCCTTATTCCGGGCTTCACCGGAGTACCGGGAACCGGTTCTAAAGTGGCCAGATCGGTCCAAAGGTGGTTTTGGGGATCATAGATGAGCTTTGTTTTGAAAATGATGAACTTTGACACCCATATTGCCTGTGAAAAATTATTCAGAAATAATCCCGTAAATTGCCATATTCCGGGCTCCACCGGAGTACCGGGAACCGGTCCCAAAGTGGCCAGATCGATCCAAAAGTGGTTCTGGGGATCATGGACGAGCTAAGTTTTGAAAATGATGAACTTTGACACCCATATTGCCCAGTCAAAAATTGTTCAGAAATAATCCCGTAATTTGCCTTATTCCGGGTTCCACCGGAGTACCGGGAACCGGTTCTAAAGTGGCCAGATCGGTCCAAAGGTTGTTTTGGGGATCATGGATGAGCTTTGTTTTGAAAATGATGAACTTTGACACCCATATTGCCTGTGAAAAATTATTCAGAAATAATCCCGTAAATTGCCATATTCCGGGTTCCACCGGAGTACCGGGAACCGGTTCCAAAGTGGCCAGATCGATCCAAAAGTGGTTCTGGGGATCATGGACGAGCTAAATTTTGAAAATGATGAACTTTGACACCCATATTGCCCAGTCAAAAATTGTTCAGAAATAATCCCGTAATTTGCCATATTCCGGGTTTCACCGGAGTACCGGGAACCGGTCCCAAAGTGGCCAGATCGATCCAAAAGTGGTTCTGGGGATCATGGATGAGCTTGATTTTGAAACTGATGAACTTTGACATCCATATTGCCCTGCCAAAAATTATTCAGAAATAATCCCGTAATTTGCATTATTCCGGGTTTCACCGGAGTACCGGGAACCGGTCCCAAAGTGGCCAGATCGGTCCAAAACTGGTTTTGGGGATCATAGATGAGCTTGATTTTGAAAATGATGAACTTTGACACCCATATTGCCATGATTGAAATAGTTTTATTCCTGACCGTCCCTTGACCGGTTCCCCCGGGGTAGGGAACCTGCCCGCTCAATCCGGAACATCCCCGGTGGTGCAAAATCAATGGTCAGTATTGTCTGTTGGTAGAACAAAGATCGTAACATGAAAAAATGTGTTTTTTTTCCTAGATTTCTATTAACAAAATAGTGCGGGACCCAAAAATGGCCATTTTTGACCCTGTTTGACCCAGTGACCCACCGGAATATCTCCGGCCACCGGAACATTTCCGGGTTCTGCGGGTCATTTTCGGAAAATAGACATTCTAACGAGTCCAACTAATAAAGAAGTATGCAAATTGGTTGAGTTTTCGCTGAGTTATGGCCATTTTAGTGATTCCAATTTCACCCAGGCCTATACGGGTTAATACTATCCTTGCTTTGGGAATTTGATTTATGTTCAGAAGATCCTCCATAAAACTTATTATTTGTAATAATCTCACCAATAAAAATGATTTCTATAACAATTTTTCTTATCTCAAATTTGAACCCAGCTCCAAACTTCGTGCTCCACTAGCACTAGAGCGTCCAATTTCCCGGGGTTACAAATTTCCCAGGAAACGGGAAATTTTCAGCCAATTTCCAGGGAAATCCAGGGAAATTTTAAATTTAATGAAAATTGTTATGATCTTGATTTAAATTTATATTATGCAACAACATTTTATAGGACATCAACATTAATGGTTTAAATAACTGTGAAGGTTAATTTACAGCTAGACTGCATGTAAAAAATCATTCAACTACAAGAAAATGTATTTTGGTATTTTTTATGCGAAATTTTAGGCTTGCCTCTGTGACTAGTTTATTAAAATGAAAAAAAAAAAAAAAACATGCAGAAATTATGTTTTTCATGACAAATACTGTTTTCAGCTCCTAAACAAATGGTAAAGCTTTTTAGTGTTGGTTCTACTCCAAACAACCCAATGTTTTCAAATATTTGAAGCAAGCTTTGAATATATTTTTGCAATTTTCTAGAACAAACAATAGAAAGTAATTTTTCAATGATTTTTTTTGTATTATTATGCAACATGATTTAAATTATACGATAAATTAACATCATTCCACAAAAAGTCTTCTATTTTTTCACATTTAACCCTCTAACACCTGTAGATGCACCAGTGCTCCATGATTCTTTTACTTCAAATTGTAATTTCTTTAGTACTAGGTATTCAACCAATTGAATTAATTCTTTTTGCACTAATTCGATTTTCATCTCATTTGATCATGGTAAACAAAAACGTAAAAAAATCTCAATTTTAATTTGGAGGTAAGGAGTGCATATTGTTTTGATGAAATAACATCAATCTGTTTAAAGCTTACCTAATTGCAATAACTTAATACTCATTAAGCAAGATCTATTCACAGTTGCCTCAAAAAATAATATTATCAGAAATAATTCTGATGTCATAATTTATGATAATCTGATTAATTATATATAAACCAAACAATACATTTAATTCACCAAAATCATGTTGAGTTTGTTCATTTATTATTTATTATTTTTTCAGAGCATCTTCAAAAAATAGCTCCAAAAATTTAAGAAAATGTATACTTTCGCTTGAATTTTGGGAATTCCCGGGAAATTTGTAAATTAACGGGAAATATTTTTTTTCGGGAAATCCCGGGAATTTCCGGGAACTGGCACTGATTCCAGCAAAAGAGGGCAGCAACAATCGGTGCGCTACGAAACCACTAATTAGAAGACGTGAAAGTTTTCCCATTCAACCACCAGGAGCATCAGACTCAACTATCGCATCCTTCCAGAACCGGCAGCTGCGGCAACTCGATTTCGTCGTCCTTTTCTTCGGAACAAAAAGCGGAGAAAGAATCCTTCGTCCGCCTTTTGTTCCGCCAGTCAACCTGGGCTGGAAATGACGGCGGCGAGGTTGGCGTCCTGGGCGAAGGGGAAATAAGACGTTTATCGAAATATTAATTTTCATTTGCAGCCTTCTTCGCCACGTAGTGGCGTGCACTGTGAAAAAAATGTTAGGAAAATATGAGATTTTTAACAAAAATAAGAAATCATAACTTTTTAACTGTGCCAAACAAGTACTCAGTACTTTCATAAGCAGCGCAGCACTCAAGCAAAAGTTTAACCTGAATGACGTTTCAGGCTGGGAAGGGAAACTTTTCCCTTCTTAACCACTTCGTTAATTGTATTTTCCATCAAATGAGCGGCGGTGGCGTAAACTTTCACGGCCGAACATATTGATGAGCGAGAGAAGAGAAATGATTTTGATACTTTTCTTTTTGGGTGGGAGTAGGAGGGCCGTTGACTGACGTTTGAAGGGAGAAGTTTTGCTTTGATATCTCGCGCGCGCCAAAGTTTTGTGCGCACGTTACACGACGTGCTGGCGGTCTGTCAGGTAATCGATAGCTTCCTCTCCCCCAGGTGCATCGACCTGATTGGCAGTTTTGGGGTGGAATGTTGGGAAAATTTTGGTCCAGACAGGATGAAAAGAGATATTTAAACACTTTTATGTTACGTTTGGTAATTGTTTAAAAAAAATTCAACGTTTGACTTAAATTATAAGTGGTGATTATTGAACTCAATCGATATATTTTAATCCACAATCGAGATTTCTCGTTTGAAATATTACGGTCGTAGTTTGTCGATAGTGAAAAACAAATCTAAAATTCTAATACTTCAAAACTCTCAAATTTCATGATTCTAAAATCCTGAAATTAAAAAAAAATCAAAATTAAGGAATTATAAAATTCAGAAATTTTAAAATTTATAAACTTAAAAATCAAAAACTAACTCAAGAACTCAAAAGATTATATTCAAAAATCCTAAAATTAAAAAAATATAAATTTCAGAATACAAAAATTCAAAAAAATATTAAATGTTACGATCGTAACTTATCGATGGTAAAAAATCATATATTATTCAATTCTAATGTTCTAAAAATGTTATCAAATTCTCAAATTACAAGCTTCTAACGTTCTAAAAATAATAGATTCAAAAATTTTAGAATTCTCAAAATCAAAAATTAAAAATTACTCAAGAATTTGAAAATTCATTATCAGAAATCCTTGAAATCTCAATTTAAAATTAGAAAATTTATATCATACATTTAAATAAAAAAAATATATCTTAATTTTTTTTAAATACTCCAAAATTCAAAAAAAATATGAAAATTTTACATTTCAATGTAATAAAATTCAACAAATTAAAATAAGAAAAATAATAAAAATTAAGAAAAATATATTTAAATATAAATTTATATTTAAATATAAGAGATTTAAAACAAAAAGCTAAACAAAAATAATGGGATTTTTGAATTCAAGATAAAACGACTTTTGATTTTAGAGTATTTGATTTATTATCTAAAATTATGGATTGTTTAAATTTGAAAGTTTTGTTTATTCGCTTCCTTTCATTTTTATTTTTTAATCTAAAGAAAAAAAATCAGGATTGTTTTTTTTTCTTATTCTAAAATTCAAACAACAAGAATTAAAGATTCAAATAAAAAAAATACATTAAATTATATTAAAAGTAAAAAAAAACTTTTATATATTTTCACAAAATGGAAAAAAAATATATTTCTAAATTTTTTCAAATGTCATTGTCAATTAAAAAAAAAACAATTTAAAACAAAATTTAAAAAAAGGATTCAATAATATGTTATCAGAAGTCCTAAAATTACAAAATTCAAGCATTGAGTTTTTTTTTATTTCGAAAAGCTGAAAAAATTTGAATATTTTTCTGAAATTTTTACATTATAAAATTATTTTTTCTGATAAAAAAAAAGGTATGGAAAATAAACCAAGTAATGTGATTACAAATTTTATGATTCAAAAATTAATTTAAAAAGTTAAAAAATAAGGGGATTTTTGTATTGAAAATTATAAGATTTTGAATTTTTGAATTTGTTTTTTTTTAGTATCTCAAATTTAAGAGTGTTTAAATTGTTAAATTCCTGTGTTATTTTTAATTATTGTTAAGCCTGTTTGAAAAAAAAATACTTTCTATTTTTTTATTGTTTTTTATATTTTGCAAAATTCTAAAGTACAAACAATAAAAATGAAAAGTTCAAATAATAAAAAATACCTTCAAAATTTTTTTACTTTAAAAAATTCAAAAAAATATTATCGAAAATGTATATTAACAAATGCAAAGAAAATTACAAAAAATAGATTTTCTTGAATATGTAAAAGATAATGAATTCTAGAATGTTTAAATTTAAATGAAAAATTGTGAAAACTTATTAAGTAATTTTTAAATTCAGGATTTTGAATTCAAAAAAAAAAAGATTTTTGTTTAATCATCAAAATTAATAGAGCGTTTAAATAAAAAAAAAATCTGCTTCTTTAAAGTTTTTTTTTTCCTAAATTTTATAACCATGCAATTTATTATAATTGATGTTTTCATGTTTCGGAATGTTCAATTTATTGAATTTTAAATTATTAGAATATTTTTTTACTGTTAAAGTTTGATTTTTCAATTCATTTTTTGTAGCTTTTCAAGTTTTTTTTTATTGCAAGTTTTAAAAATTTATGTAAATTTTAATTAAGTTATGCTTTTAAATTTTAAAATTGTTTACAATTAAATTTTTCCAATATTTTGTTATTTGAAATTTAAAAAATTAATGAAATTTTTGTTTAACTTTTTATTGTTTTTAAAAATGCTAAGAAATCTTTGTTCAACTATCGAGAAATGTCGATCGTGACTCTAAAAATTACGATAGAATTCGATCGAATGCAATATTCAATCACTCACTTACTGAATAATACTTTTTGTAAAACCAATCATTGAGAACTCCCTAAATATTCTGATCAGATTTAAACACAATTCTGTTTTCTTCAAGATGTTTTTATGTGCACTTGTAAAACAATTAAACATTTCCAACATTTTTTTAAAAATCAAAACATCTAAATCTTTTCACTGCCAGACAGCATCTAACAAAGAGCAACCAAACAAATGCTGCTGCTCGTCCTAAACATTCACTCGGAATAATATTCAATTACATAGCAACCGTCCAGCTCGGAAGCCACACGAGTTCAACATTCCAAGTTGGAACGTACCTGGCTTTTTCAACTTTTCTGCAGCAAAAACAAATCCCGCCCGGGAGGGGTAAAAACAAAGGAGAAAGTTTTTTTTTCCTAGCGATGCGTCGTTCCGGCCTAGGAAAAAGTTCTAAACTGAGTTTGAAGTGAGGGACGGCAAAAAAAGTATCCACTATCATCGTGTAACTGTGTGTTCCTTTGGACGCTCCGGGACTTTGGACTGTAGTCTACGGAGTTGGTTGGTCTTTTTTTTCTGTCGGTTCGAACATTTTCCCGTTACTCTCCATTTTGCAGCGGCGCAGCATGCTTCCGGGAAGTTCTGGACCAGATGCATGGCATACCCCTTAAGGGTGGTGAGGGGAAAACTCATGAGCTTGCTGTTATGGGAAGTGATTTTTTTTGTCTACTTACTGCATTCTCTGGAGATGCAATCTGGACACGGAAAAAGAAAAAAAAAACATTACAAAAAAGTACTTTTAAAACATTGAACAAATAGAAAAGATATTGATTTAAAATTAACCATCAAATTTTTACATAAATCTGAAGAGAAATTTCATGTAATTTTCTCCGTGCACCACGTCATCAGCATCCTGCATCGGCACCATGTGTGAAACTGTTAAGGTCTAGCTCCCTCCACCCCCATAAGTGTTAAGGGACAGCTTCCCCCTGGGCGGAAGTTGTTCCCAACGGGGTTCTACGCTCTACAAATGATATGATTAATGATGATATAATAAAGTTTACTTGCACTTGCTCCAGGTTGTTGTGCTTACTCATAGAAAATTACTCGGTAATGGACACCTTGCCGGAAGCTTCTCACCGTGTACCATCAGCAAAGTATCGGTTGCCACGAGACGTGTAACCGGAAACTGGCTGAGACTATTAAATTACACTGCGACGTACTTGCCAAACTAGCCACTTGATACTAGCCATAAATAATGTTCTTGGGATCGCTTGGGAGAATTGATTCAATTTGAGGAAAGATTTATTGGCAACTTTGTTGTTTCAAAAAAAAGCATACAAATGAGTGACATTTTCGGTTCCAACAGTAAAACTTGAAAAACACACCACAAAAAACCCGCATCCCATAAAAAGTTGTCGCGTTGCATCTTCCCCTCAAGTAGTGACAAAAAAAAACACACACACACAATCTTTTCCCCATCTACCACCGTTAATATGTGTCCCGCGGGGGTCCTTGGTGGCCAAGAAATATGGGTTTTTCACGCCGCCATCGCCAAAGTCACCACCGCACAAGCACTGCGCGGAAGTTTTTTGTTGCATAATTTTCCCGTTGGATCTTTACGCCGTTTTGATGTTTGTTTTGTGTTCTTATTTAAGTTTTTCTTTGCGCGGGTTTTGTTGCACTGTGGTTCTGCTGATGTGAAATTTGTCGAGTTTATTTTTAAATTAGTTTTAGTTTTTGGTCGAATTAAGGCTTCTTTTTAAATATTTTTTTTTTGAAAATAATCTTAATTTCAAATTTCAAGCGTTATTTTCGAAAAATATAAGCACATGGTATCTTAAAATGCTTTATACTTCATTACAGTCATGATTCTGTACTAATTTGCAAAATATCATTGAATTTATGAAAATATTACTTTTTACTTTAGTTTGTTGTCAATTTCCGATCTGTGACCTAAAACATTCTATATTTGTTTAAAAAGTCTATATTTGATCAAAAATGCATAAGTAAACGTCATGTATTCTCAAAACTAACAATCGATTTAACATCTTAAAACTAAAAATTAGCAATATTTGTTTGCCCCTTATGGGCAAATTTTTAAGGGGGGAGGGGGGGGGGGAGAAACACTTTAGATATTGGCATTGGCCTTTAAAAAATGAAAAATGTATCAATTACCGGGCGGGTTGTACAATTTCCGATGTTATTTAATTTTTGCTTTGGCATCATCACCAACATTTGTAAATTTTACGCTTTTTTATATTTTTCATCGGTTAAAAAATACAACTTTTTTAAAGCAAATAACAGGAGATATTTTTCTTTAACAAAATGAGTTCCAAGAATCACTTTCTAATTTTGATTATATTTTTTAAGCCTTGTGATGTCATTGTCGAAAAAAGGCATTTCTAGAGTTTTATTTGAACAGGTCCAGCCTACATAGGGAATCTCTTAGCTTATAGGATCCCATAAAAAAGTAGAAAATGTCTTTCTTGATTTTAAAATACACAGTAAAAAAATGTGTAATTTTGGAAGGTGTAATTTTGGAAGGTTAAATATTACCTCTTTTATGCTGTTATTTTACCTCAATTTAGACTAAAAAAGCGACATTACAACAGAAAAGTGGTAAAATTACACATTTTCAGAGGTAAAATTACACATTTTTTCTGACATAAAAGATGTACCCTTTTCAGATGTAATATAACTATGAACCAAAGAATACTTTGCTTCCAACAATAATTTTGGGAGGTTTAATTTGTAGATATTTTCAACGAAAAATATTTTTAAATAATTTTTCGCCAAAACATTGGGAAAAGATTTCAGATTTTAAATAAAAAAAATCGTTGCTAAAATCGAGGTTTTTGCAAATCGACTAAATTTCCTTGATTTGATAAGTGAAGTGCTTCTGAGGACGCGCAGTCCTGTTTTCTCGCGATAATTTTTGTCTCTTTTGTGTCACTGTTCGTGTGCATGGGGTGATTGGTCATAATAATTAAATAATGCCTTCATAAGTGAAGTGCTTCTGAGCACGCGCAGTCCTGTTTTCTCGCGATAATTTTTGTCTCTTTTGTGTCGCTGTTTGTGTGCATGGGGTGATTGGTCATAATAATTGAATAATGCCTTCATAAGTGAAGTGCTTCTGAGGACGCGCAGTCCTGTTTTCTCGTGATAATTTTCGTCTCTTTTGTGTCGCTGTTTGTGTGCATGGGGTGATTGGTCATAATAATCGAATAATGCCTTCATAAGTGCAGTGCTTCTGGGGACGCGCAGTTTTGTTTTCTCGCGATAATTTTCGTCTCTTTTGTGTCGCTGTTTGTGTGCATGGGGTGATTGGTCATAATAATTGAATAATGCCTTCATAAGTGAAGTGCTTCTGAGGACGCGCAGTCCTGTTTTCTCGCGATAATTTTCGTCTCTTTTGTGTCGCTTTTTGTGTGCATGGGGTGATTGGTCATAATAATCGAATAATGCCTTCATAAGTGCAGTGCTTCTGGGGACGCGCAGTTTTGTTTTCTCGCGATAATTTTCGTCTCTTTTGTGTCGCTGTTTGTGTGCATGGGGTGATTGGTCATAATAATCGAATAATGCCTTCATAAGTGCAGTGTTTCTGGGGACGCGCAGTCCTGTTTTCTCGCGATAATTTTCGTCTCTTTTGTGTCGCTTTTTGTGTGCATGGGGTGATTGGTCATAATAATCGAATAATGCCTTCATAAGTGCAGTGCTTCTGGGGACGCGCAGTCCTGTTTTCTCGCGATAATTTTCGTCGTAAATGATCGTAAAATTTATTCCAACATTCAGTTTTAGTATTAACTCATCAAACTATCGATTTTATGAAGAGTAAAGCGTCATTTATTTACTATTTTTGAAATTTGCTCGCGTTATCTAAATGGTAAAAACAGTAAAAATATACTGATAAGTCCAGCCCATAGCACTACTGCTCGGCTGGCACGCGTACGATAAAAATAAACTATTTTAAATAATCAATTATCTATCTTTCCGCAGCCGGCTGCCTAAGATTTAAAAAATTTCAACCGATAAACAAAATGCTCATGGTCACATCACTGCCACTCGTGAATCCTGACCTCATACCCATCTACTAACCCCCTCAAAACTCATGTGATACTTTGTCGGAGAAGCAGTCGATTGGGCGGTCTCTATCACTCAAGTATCGGACTAACATTCCCATCCACTTCCCCGTGACTCTACCACTGGTCGTGGCCGGCGCCGGTATTGATCAGCATGATAGGGGCCTTTGAGAAGTTGCGAAGCGAGGAAAGATAGCACCCACTCATCTTCCACGGCTCGTGGATGTAACTTCTGGAGGTCCTGGTCAATAACGGAGTAGCAACTGCGGGTGGGCACCTATGCTTATGCTTATGCTTATGCTTATGCTTATCGACTAAATTTCCTTGATTTCTTTTATTCAAAAAATCTTCATGCATTCCCTATGTCATAAGAAGCCATTTGGCATCATTTGTTTTTCCATACTGCATAAAATTTTACGAGCTAATCATACAAAATGGACAAGTAAATAATCGGTAATCTGTATCTTGAGAACGGAAATTCTGATCGATTTGGTGTCTTCGGCAAAGTTGTAGGTTATTATCAGAACTTAAAGGAAATAAATACATGGAATTTTTTTTTACTGAAGGTTTAAGTACCAAAAAAAATATTTTTTTTGTTCGTTTTACATATGCTTGCGTGAAAGAGGTTTTGGATGACTCACCACACATAACCTTCGGACGCCTAGAAATGAGCAGAAACTTGCAACAGAGACCACAAAAGAGCCAGGGGTCGTTAAAGTGGATTGCTTTTTTTCACATATGCTTTAGGGGAATTAAAGAAGGCATTTTTTCGGCTGGAGGTCAAAAATGACTTTACACATTTTTTTGAAAAAATGCACCGTTTTCCGTTATTTTTTTCGCAAAACGTTAAGTTTTTGCAATTAGGAGCGGCCGTGGCTGACTGGTTACGGTGTTCGCTTTGTAAGCGAATGGTCCTGGGTTCGATGCCCATCTGCTCCCAACGAGAAAGTTTAAGACTTAGAAATATTTTAAATACTGAATATGATCGAAAAATCAAAGTCGCCCAAGGTGGGGTTCGATCCCCCGTCCTTTGGATTGGTAAGCAAAAATGCTAACCGCTAGGCCATGACGACTTGGTGAACTTAGACTGGAATTAGGAATACTGTTACAGAGAGCGAGTTGTGGCGCTATAACCACGGCAAATAGTGTCCAGGGCATTCGTGGAAATACAATGTCCCATCCCAGAGGATCTCGGAGTACCAAACCTTCTTAGCATGGTGCTCCCAACGAATACAACACAACCAATATCTCGGAGCGTATGGTGGTGTGTCCCCACGCTTCTTCCTCCCCTGTCGATTCAGAATTGTGTTGTTGTTCGAACACTCAGTGCTCAAACTCAACCCAATTACGAGTCATCTCTGCGATACGGCTTTATGCAGTAGGCCTGGCCGCTTTAACACTTGTGATGTTTCAATGCATTCTAATGCAATGGCGCACTACAAATGTTAATAAATGACAAGAAGAGTGCTAGGCGTCATCTAACCTAAGGCACTCTCCAGGATCCCTTCGAAAGATTGGCTGCGCTAGGGTCTGATTAGATTAGATTAGATTAGAAACGTTAAGTTTTTGCAATTAAAAAATACTTCATTAAAAAAAAACGCCTTAAATAAATTTTCTAGAGCTGAGAAAATTTCCTAAAATGATAGGTACTTTTTTGAAATTGTTGATCAGACTTATCTCTTTTTCAACTAGCGATATCTGGTTCTATTTTTACTGTTAAAAAGGGAAACTTTTATGAAATTGTCTACTTTTATCAAACAATATAATTCCGTATTTTAATAATCAGGAATAACTTTGTAAAAGGGCAAAAATCGATTAATCTTGATATTTTGAATTGTTGGGCCAGATTTTACAAAACTCGAAAAAAATATATAATTTTACAGAATTAGCTGTTATCTCATTTGTGATGGCATATTTTTTTTTTTTTGAATGAAGACTAACATGTCAAAAGGGCCAAACATTCAATATTACTTCCTTTTGAAATGTTTGTCTTGATTTGAAAAAAAAAATAAAATATTTTTTTCAAAAATCGGCAAATTTCACGAATGTTTCATATTTTAACCTATAAAAATGAACCATCAGTTGCTGAGATATCGACATTAAAAAATGGTGGGTTGTTTGGGTGAGACTTAGAAAACATCAATTATACTATTTTTAAATCTGTGCATGGCAATATCGCAGCAACTATGGGTCGTATAAACAATGTTCTAAAAAGCATTTTTTTTTCAAAAGTGGGCAAACATGGGCACAAGTCGAGATGGATCACAAACGGTCTTAGACGTCAACTGACACCGCAAAGGAAAAAAAAACATGGGTACAATTTTTAAAAAATTAATAGCTGTGACTGTTTTCAGAAAAGTTACCTAAAATGGTTATAACTTGAAAAGGGTGCACTTTTTCAAAATTTCACTAAAGTACTTTTTGATTGCAAATTCAATTATGCATCGAAAAATGAAGTGGAAAGTTTTTTGCGATGACTATTTTGATTTTTTGATTAAATGTATTGATTTAAAAATTAATAACTCGGTCAGACATTTTTCGCCTATTCTGGAAATTTCTAATAAATTGGCATTTGATGTCTTCTTAAACATATCCGAAAAAAGTGTTTTTATGCAAATCCAGTTTTAGTGACATAAAGTGAAATTAAAATTCATCAAATTTTTTAACGAGTATAATTTTTTTTCGGTGTAGTCCTCAACCTACAACTTTGCCGAACACACCAAACCGATCAAAAAATTCCTTCAAAATACCGTCATCAGGGGTGACAATGGGTCTGGGGGGTGAGATTGGGTCATACAAAAATGCAGAAATTTGTATGACCCAATCTCACCCCCCAGACCCAATGTCACCCCTGATGACGGTATTTAGATTTTCGAATTTGCATACATCATTTTTGTGTGGACAGCTGCCAAATTTGTTTGGAAAATTATATGGACAAACTAGTGATGCAAAATGCTTCTTTGCGCAAAGGCACCAAAAAAGCTTCTGCCTGATTCAAAAAACACAAAAATTAAAATTAAAACATAAGACCGATTTCGTAGAGAATTGCTCACCTGCCCTGCGGTGCTGTACATCGGAATTTCTCAGAAATTCAAAATATTTGTAATGGATCTCAAAAATACTCAATAGTAAATATGATTTTTAATGCATGAACAAACGCAGGAAAATGCACTTTAATTTGTTTGCAGTTGATTATACTTCTATTTCCAATAAATTTTGAAGTTTTTCGAAAAAAAAAATAAAAAAAACAGCCCCCGATCATCATTGCGAAGCGGTCGTCAGTGAACGCACACGAAGTTGAAACGAACAAAAACCGAGCTCAACACTCAAGCAGCCGCCCGACCCGCTCTTTTTCGTTCCCTCTTTTGCTCTCTTTTTCGCTCGTGCAGCGCTGCAAAGTGACAGCAAACATTTGAATGCAGTCATGGTCATGGCCATTTTCCAAATTTAAATCGTTCTTAGATTTCTTATGTTACCCTTTCAATCATTCTAAATGTTTTTGAGATTGACAATTTAAAGTCTCATTGCGTTTCTGAGTTCGTTTTCACTGCTCTATTTTTAAGAAATAAAAATAACAAGCGCTGTTTTCAACACAATTTCGTATTATTTGGGGCAAGTTTTGTATAATCATTTTAAATATTTATTTCCAGCCTTAAATTAACCACCACTGTGCTGACCATTAAAACTCTCTGCCGCTTCAAACAACAACACAACACGCGGTTAACATTTCAACAAACTACCTCTTTATTGCATTATAAACTCGGGTTGGAAAAAAAAACTTTGGTTGGCGACCACAAGAACTTTTTGCCTTTCTCTCACCCCTCAACTCCGCGCGGAAAATTCCTGTCGTTTTGGACGAAAAATTGCTATTTGTAGCTCGCGCGCGTTTTTAAAATAGAATAAAAATGTCAGAATATTATGTGTTAAACAGGAAAAAGTTGCTTCCATCCTCCCTTTTTTTTCTCGCGGCTTCAAGTTTAAAGTTTGAGTGGGGAAAAAACTAAAGCTCGGAAAAATTGAGCGCCGCAGCGTGCGAAGAGGGCAAGTCGAAACGAGAAAACTTTCCCGTTTAAACAAGTGATTCGAGTTTGACTTTCCGATAAGTTTGCTCTTTCTTGTTGGTTGGGTGGGAGGAAAAAATAAACAAGCTCAAAACATTTTGGAAGTGGGGGGAAACGGACCACGGTTTGGCCCTTTGGAATCCTAATGTTTTTAAATTTGTATTGTTTGTATCGAATTAGCTCTAATCAATTTTGTTCTTATTTGATTCCGTTTGGAATCATTGGTCTTAATTTTGTGTTGAAGATTCTCGTCACGTTTCTGGTTGCTATTTAAACCCCAATAGATTTCGAAGCTCACTTCACGGTTTTTCCAATCCAGTGGAAAACTTGTTCCTTTTTCCTTTTACGGTTTCCTTTCTCCTCCTACTAACTATCCACTTCTAACGTGATGAAGATTGTTTTCTAACGTGTTTTCCCCCCAAATTTAAACTTTTTCCTCTCTCTCTCTCTCTTCCTTTTGCAGTCCGGCGCGAAAATCAACATATCAGACGGATCCTGTCCGGAGCGGATCGTCACGGTGTCCGGTTCCAGAAGTGCTATCTACAAAGCCTTTACACTGATCACAAAGAAGTTTGAGGAGGTGAGTTTTTTTCCGTTGTAGTTTTGCCGAGTATAAATTGAATCTCAATTTTCTCCTTTCCTTTTTGCAGTGGTGTTCACAGTTCCAAGACAATACTAATGCACAGGGTAAAACACAGATTCCAATCCGCCTCATCGTACCCGCTAGTCAGTGTGGTTCGCTGATCGGTAAGTAACACTGTTCAAAGTGACGTAAGCGACGCTCAATTCTAAACTGATTTCTTTTAATTTCTCTAATCCAGGTAAGGGTGGCTCCAAGATCAAGGAGATCCGCGAGATCACCGGCTGCTCGATCCAGGTCGCGAGCGAAATGTTGCCAAACTCAACGGAACGGGCCGTCACGCTGAGCGGTTCGGCCGACTCGATCACGCAGTGCATCTACCACATATGCTGCGTCATGCTGGAGGTGAGTGATACTTTTTTTGAAACTTTTTATTTTGAAACTGAAAAAAGGTTAATGGAGACTGGCAGCACTGGCCTTTGGCATTAGTGTACAACTTTATATATTTCTGCAAAGTTCTCTTCCTTTACTTGAGTAATATGACTTAGCAATTCTCTACCAAAACCGGAAATGATTTTTTTTTGTATTTTTTTTATTTGGCTTAAGTTGAAGCCGTTGATCGTTGAAAATGTGTTTCAAAATTTATATAATTTTGTTTTTGACATTCATTGATGTCCTAGTTGGCAATCATTGATTAATGACGTTTTCCATAACTTTGCAAGGAATGGGATAATCGTTACCAACGTTCTAATTAATTTGTAGAAGGAATTTTGTCAAAATATTGATAGCGACGCAAAATTTATATCTTTGAACGAAAAATCACGGCAATGATGGAAGTCTTCACGTTAAACTTTGTGGGGGCCTTCCCTATGACCAAAGAAACTATTTTGTGTCATTGGTTCACCCATACAAAAATAGTACGTAAATATTCAAACAGCTGTAACTTTAGCGTGAATTTTCTGATCAATTTGGTGTCTTCGGCAAAGTCGTAGGTATTGTTGAGGACTATTGAGAAAAAAAGAGAAACCTGGAAAAAATTGCCTATTTTTAATAAAAATTTTTTTTGACAGAAACTTAATTTCCCAAAATACGTATTTTTTTGATTTTCGAGATTTTTGGATAAGTTTTAGGGGACAAAACCCGCAACTTTTGAGCCATAAAGAAATATGGTCAAACAATCTGCCGCCGAGTTATGCATTTTTGAAAAAAATACAGACTTTTAGAAAAATCTAAATTCCAAGCAATTTTTTTTTTTAATTTGCAATTAAAAAGTACTTTACCGATTTTGTGATATAGGGCCCCGTTTTCAAGATATATGGCCACCGAAATTTTGATTTCAGCGAAATATATTGCGAAATTTTGCCGTTTATGCTGCAAGTATAAAAGTTCGTAAACATATTTTTTGAATATGTGTTGAATATCACAAAGGTTGAGTACTTTGTCAACAATTAGCAAATTTGGGCAAAGCTGTTCTGCCGTTTTACGGCGATATGATGTATACGCCATTTTGGACATTTTCAATTTTATTGTACAGTCTGATAAAGAATCTTAAAAGCTACCTCCTGACGAAAGAATTTTTCAAAAAACTGCTCTGGGGCCCATTTTATTAAGCAAACAAACTATGATGTATACGCCAATTTTACTCATCATGATGTATGTATACATTGAGAATTGATAGAAGTCAAATTCAATACTGTTTGAATGTTGATTTGAGGTTTTGGGACCAAATCAAGACTGGGCAATATTTTATTACATTATTTCGATTTAATTCTTAAGGGGACGTCCATTAGGCATCATCCATAAAGTACGTCACGATCTGAGGGAAGAGGGGGGTTTTGAGCAAGCGTGACGTTGCGTGTTAAAAGCATAAGGAAATCGTGACAAAGGGGGGAGTAAATTCTGGCTGATTTTAATATGACGTACTTAATGGATGACACCTTAACCACATCCACGTAGACACTTTTTTGAAAATTGTAGACCCACCCACCTCCCTTGCGGACAATTGTTCATGCAAAAAATGTGTTTATAGAGCGTAGACAATCGCTAAGGGAACGTTCTTTTATTACGTAACGCAAAAAATCGGATTTTAGACCCCCCCCCCTCGTAAAAAAATGTCCATACAAATTTTTCAAAAAAATGTATGGAGCGTAACACGGCCTCCGACCCCCTTCCCCAACTGCGTTACGTAATAAAAGAACGCTCCTAATACCCTCCCCCCCTTTAAGTATCCACGTGGACAATGCAATACGGGATCCGCTCAGCTATCAAAATAGCTGGCACAAAAAATAAAGCCAGCTTTGATCGAGCAATGTATACATACATCATTGGGCAGTAAAAGTAGTGATTTTTTATTGCTATTTTTTCGGCCAAATGATGTTTGTGGCTTAAAATCGTAGAGAATAGGAAAAAACAAGAAATTTTGTAAGGGCCACATTTTTATTGTACTTTTTAACAGTTTCTACAGAACAGACCTTAAATTAGTCATTTTAAATTGAAAAAATGAACAAAAACAGAAAATCGTGTCTACAGCAAAATCACCTCAATGGCGTATACATCATATCGCCGTAAAACGGCAGTGTTTTCAATGACGCTTTTATTAAAAAGTTATATATATATTTTTGTTAATGTTTTTTAATTAAAAACTAAGATTTGCAAATTGTATTTAAAAGTATAAAACAGATCTAGTCGAGTTTGAAGGGAAAGGGCAAAGAATTTATTTCAAATCACAAGCCTAATTTTCACAAAAAAATACGTGAATTTTATCGCTGAATGCTTAACAATTTTTTACAAAGATCAACTTTGCAAAATATCAATGAAATTATGAATATATTTATTTCCGATCAGTGGTTCCAGAACTCAAAATTTGTAAAAAGGTTAAAAAGCCTTTATTTGATTAAAAATCCATAAATAATTTTCAAACAGTGTATTCAAAACTGTTTACAAGGGATTTACATGATTTTGAAATGAAAATATAAATGTCTGGTTCTGTGTTTTACCTCCTGATTTTTTGGGGAAATTTCGATTAGGGGAGGCAGTAACTTGACATGAAATCATTACTATTTTTTTGTAATCTTGGTTGTGTCTAAACTGAAGAACTTTTCTGTAACTTTTTTTAATACAATTATTTAATTTATTATATAAAGCTTTTTTCATAAAAAATGCTACACATTTGGAAAATTTGACTTTAATCAAACAATTTTATATATTATGTGTGAATCTAAATTTTTTGCCGTTTTTATTGAAGATTAAAAATATTCAATGCCTTCATAAATGATTTCATTATGGGGCTATGTCTGCCACTTCGGACAACGTTTATTTACGATCAGTATCTTGAATACGGATTCTCTGATTTCTCAAAAAAAAAAAATAGTTAGACTCTGAATCCAACTGAAAAAGTTGTTTTTGAATCCAACTTTCCACACACAAAATCTTAATTTTAGAAAAATCTCATTTTTAATATGTTATATATGACACAAATGTAATCTTTGGAACAATGGCAAAAGTTGGTCAAAATTCAATTGGCAGTGTTGCCAATGTTTTTTTTTCAACAAAAAAATAAAGTTTAATAAAGTGTAAAAAAAAATCGAAAAACAATTTTCTCTTTTTAAAGATGTATATTTAAATTAATAAATAAGGTCTAAAACTATATATGGGTTTTTTTTTTTTAAATAATTTGCTACAAATAAAAACAAATAAATTGTTAGATTTTTTTTGAAAAAAACCAAGCTTGATGAACTTCTACAGGTCTACAGGTCACGTTTTGGAAAAAAATAAGTGGCTTCAATTTGAAAACGGTGCATGATCTCAAACTTTAAGTGAAGATCCTTTTGAATGAAAATTTGTATTGAAATCTTAAAATATAGTCCAAAAATGTTTTGAAGTTTTTTCACGTTTTAGAAACATGACGATTTTTTCGAATAATTGGCAACACTTCCAAATGTATATGGACCATCTTGTGCCATAGCTAAAAAAAATGCATGTTTTGTCAAAAATATGTAATTTTGCGAAAATTATTTTTTGTATGAAAAATCGAATCAATTAAAAACAATCTGAGTGTTACTATTTTTTTCTGCAGCTTTGCATAATCGATTGATTAGGAATTACTTTCTCAAGATAAAGATTTTAGAATTTTTAGTAGATTTTTTGTATGATCAGATTCCAAAACTGTTTACAGACCTGCATGAGCGAACTTATGATGCAAAATGTATGTTTTGGACATAAAAAAGTGTGTACTTTTTTGAAAACGTGTTGAAATCTCTTTTAAATTGAACTGTGAGCACTTTCCCACACTTTTCAAACAAAATTGAAAAAAATATTTTGATAGTGAATACAAAATGCATTGTTAGATTTTTTCACCATACAACTATAACATTCTTTAAGAGTTTCTGAAATTTTAAATCACTTTTACCTATTTGAAAACTATCGATTTCTATTGGCAGTGTTTCAAGAAAACAGGTACGAGATTCAAAATTCCTATTTTTTATAGTTCAGATACGGCTCGTTGTCATTTTCTTAACAAATTTCGCGTGTGGAAATGACAGGGTTGCCAGATTTCTTTAATTAATATCTCTTCAGAGGGGCTTTGAAGTACTTACAATAACACTTCCAAAAGTGGAAAACTCTAGCAATTTATTTTAATAAAGAATGTTGTAATTTTTTAATGAATTTTCTTCGAAGGAATGGTTTTGAATCTCATAAAATAATGTTTATATATTTTATATCTTGAGTAATGTTTTTTTAGTTTGAAATGCGAAAAATGGAGAAAATGGTGAAAAAACACGAGTATTTTCTATTTTTTTAATTTCTAAACAAGCTGTTCAACATTTTTCACATACTCTGATGAGATGCAAAAGATTCTCCTCAAAACGAATCACAACCTCACTAAAACCTTACGCTGCACTTCCTCCCAGCATAAAAAGGAAAACTTTTCCTTCAGAGTACACACCTCCCTCGTAAAATTCACCGCGACAACGCACAAATGTAAAGCATCAAGGGAAAAACTTTCCCTCCTACCAACCAACGAGCACCCAAGTCAAAACTTTCCCAAAGCTCCCTAAGCTCTGCTCTCTTTCTCTAGAATCCTTTTTTGGGGTCCCCCACCCCGATTTTGCATGTGCGGTTAAAAAGTGCGGTTGTTTGCAACGACCAGAGTTGACTTCCCAACCCCCCTTTTGTAACGAACTTATGGGGAAAGTTTCATTTTTTTCTCTCGATGTAAGGCAAAGTTAAGGGTCCCCCCTGGGTGTAAGTCAGAGGGTTACGTAAATTAAGCGAGGCATCAGTTGAAAAAGTGCATCAAGTTGGAAATTTTGGGACGGGGAAAAGCAATTTTGAACCGGGCGACCGTACGTAGAACGCGCAATATAAATTTCAATTAAAATTTATGAAATATTATACCGGGTGCGCAATATACATGCGTTCTCGCAACGTCGTTGGGGTTGACGAATGGTGACCCCTCTCCGGTTGGCAACAGCTGGGTGACCAAATTGGCTCCGCGTGGCAACGTGTTCTGATTCGAGTCCATGCAACCTGCAACAATTGGGATCAAAATTTAAGCTGGCCAAAAACGTCTATTTCCCGCATACCGAAATCACATTCCGTCCTCGTCCAGTCGGAAAACTAGCGGGAATTTTGCGTTCGTAATCTCGTCCTTTAGGATTTTTTTGCTCGCATAATAGTGGTGCTGCTGCTGCTAGAATGGTTTCAAATTTCGTGTCTGAACAGGAATGCGGGTTCAACGTGTGTGGAACCCTTGGATTTGAGAGTGGAGCTTTGATTCAGGACAGCTCAGACACAGCGATGTCGCATTACACTGTGTAACAACGAGCTAGTTACTAGTGGATGAACTGGATCAAAACAGGACAAATCGCGCGTCAATTGCGCTAACGGCGGTAGTAACCACTCAGCATATTGGCGTGAATGTTCCGCGCGTTCAAGCATCGCCCAGCAACAAAATGCGCGTAAAGTGCGCAAACAGCGGTGGCAATCACACATCTAACTTTCGCACGTAAAATATCGCACCGTATCATAAACTAACCATTTGAAACAACAAACAAACTAACACGGATCGGTTTCCAAAGCCGGTTGAGTTGACGGAGAAAAACTGTTGTCACCCGGACAACCTCGGGTAATTCCATCAAGCATCTCCATACGCGAATGCACATATGTTCTGGAGTGCAAATTAAGTTGCAGTTGTGATTCGGTTTCTACGCTTTCTAGTTCGGCTAGAAGAGCAACTTTTTCTCATATCCTCTCTCTCGTGCTCTGATGGCAGATAGCGTCGAGAAATCACTGCTAATGAAATGATAAAGCGCAGTTGAACCGTACGCCGACGAACTTCTTCTTCTGTTCGAACGAGCTTGCAGCACCCAAATCAGGAGGAGAGAAATCGCTGACAAATTTGACAGACATTTCCATCAAACTGGTTTGTTTACAAACATTGACGTATGACGTTTCACTTTTGAATGTATTAGTGAGATCGTAATCTCGAAAAATCATTCGTTGATCTTGCGACGATATCTCGCGAACGAGAGAAGAGAGCATCTTTCGCTCTTGATATTTTCTCTCTGACCAAGTGAAGGAGATGTATTGGTGAGAGGGCCCTTTTGTTTGCAATATCTGTCAATTCGTGAGGTCTGCAATTTGGGTGTAGTGCATATATGCAGACAATGTTCTCAGTGTGAACGTGTGCTCCCCGTTCAAAGCGAAGCACAGAACATGCTGAAATTGAACTTTTTACCCCATGACTTACAATGCACACTCTGTCAGATCAGCGAGTCCAGACAAACTAACCTGGCATCCTCCTTCAACCTATCGAACGTTCGAGGCACTAAATTAGAGATGGAATCGTTCCGGATGTTCCAACTTTTGACCAGATTGGGGTTTTTTTTTGCAAGTGGTTTCCAAAATCGATATTTTTTTCTCCTTCTAAAACTTGTAATTACACAGGGACGCCGATCCCAAACGTCATTACGTTGGGCATTTTGTTCTCCTTAAAAAAAATCCCTCCGCTACCATTCCCAAACTTACGGAAAAAGAAAATTTTACCCAGGTACCCTATTAGGAGGAAAAAAAACCAATAACCGCAAAAATTTCCCACACCGCCCCCCGGTTGTGGTCGGTGGTTTGGCGATTTCCCGCGGGAAAGACTATCTTCAAGTACCCCTATTAATTATCTTCTTCATTCGCGTTTGTTCGAAGGGTTTTTTTTCCCCCGGTGGAGTACTCGCGTAAACTTTTCCGCTTTTCCACTACACTAGTGGGGTAGAGAGGGAGTGGGCTCACCAAAAATTACTTCATTAAATAAATTAAGAATTAACACTAAGCGGATTACGCGCTCGCGTGGTCCTGGGCTCTTTATGCCGGCCCGCGAAGCTGGTGGACAGGGTGGTGACTAGAAATGAATGCAATTTAAATGATGATTTGTTTTGAAAAAAGACACAAAATCATTTTTTTTTTTTTGTGCAATCAAATAAACTATTGATAATTCGTAAGCAAACTTTGAAAAATACTCGAAATTTTAAAATTCAAGTTCAAGTCAACCCTCTAAAATCCAATCCCGCCTCTAGACAGGCTTCGATCTAAAAATTCGCCAGCAATCCATTTTTCAACTAATTTTTAATGCTTTAAAAGCATTGGAATGAAGAACTCATTAAATTTAAGAAAATGTTAGGGTTGATAGTTTCAAATGTTTAATGTGATTTTGCCAATGTTATTAAAAATGCCTTTATTTTAAGTAAAAATAAGTATGCAGTATTTTTTGTAGTGTCCAAACTATGCCTCTACGTATTATTCTACAATTCAAATGACAATGGTATCTATAGCAGAAAATGTGAAAAACAAGCAAAAAATTTAAAAGGGGCCTTAAAAACATGAAAAACCTAATGAGGCAAATGATAATGAATGGTATAATAAGCCTAATACTATCAAAAACAAACATAAACTAAACATGATTATTACAAACAAAAATACTAAAATTTAAAAAAAGAGAGGTGATGTTTTTTCCTTGGACAAAAGTGGCTAAAAATAATCTGCTAAACACGAAAAAAATAAAAATAAATCGAAAACAATATTGAGCGGTAGAGGGTTAAGAATAGTGTTACTTTCCGCATAAATTCACACACGTAGATTGATTTTGAAATAAAAAAAACTAGCACGAAAGATCCGAAAATTTCAACAATATTTTGTCCTTTTGACATTTATTCAATTCAATTCAATTAGTTTTTATTAGTAAATAATCAATTCACAATTTCGTAATTCTTATAACCTAATAGAGTTTTGGAGTACCTTTCAACTATGATTTGTACTATAGTTCATTTTGATGTAATTGGATATTCTAACAATGGATTTGCCAACAGAAGGAAAAATTATTTTAAAAACCTTCTAAATTTGCTAAGGAAAAGGATAGAGATAGAAAAGCTTAAAACTAGATCACAGTTTGTTTTGTCTTTTGACGTCGAAAACTTCGCTGCACAAGGCAGCTTATCCGTTGTAGATATACTTCATCATAAGCTCACTCAGAGCTTGGAATTGTTCTGCCTTGTTCCGGCAGGCACGAAAGCGCGTGAGCATCTCTCCAGCAAGAGCGAAAAACTCGGGAAGCGTGAAGAGATCATCTCCGGTAACGTCTGCTTGTCCCGGTGAAGTACCGCTCCCAGAAGCGGCTACTCTAGCGTACGAACCTCCCCAACCGGGAGGGAACGCTGGGTTGGTCGATGGAACTGCTCCGCCGCCAGCTGCTGCAGCGTTCGTGCTCGAAGTCTTTGGAGGTTGGCGGGACGCTGGCGCTTTCTTCTTCTTGTCCTGCTCCTCGAGGTACTTTTTCCGCGCGGCACAGCCACGGAAATTCGCCGTGTGGTTTCCACCACAGTTCGCGCACTTGACGCGCGCTTTGTGCTGCTGGGCGTTTTCCCCCAGCTGGTCTTTCCGCGGAAGATTGCACCTTTCGGTGAAGTGGGTCTCACCGCACTTTACGCACCGGGGCGGAAGATTACAGTTTCTTGAACCGTGTCCGAATTTTTGACAGCGGTGGCATTGCGCTGCGTCGGTCGGATTCTTCGTGTAGAATCGCCACGTCACGAAGAAGCCGTCCAGTGCTTTGATCCGCCGTAGGTCCTGGATTTTGACCGACCCACGATCGAAGTACAGGAGGTACAATGTGTACGTACCTGTCACCGTTGTCAATTTCGAGAGCACCTTAACCTCTCGAGGCTTAACCTTGACGCCCGACAGGTGTTCTTCCAGGTCGGAGATCGGGCGGTCCGGATATCCCTGAAGGACGATCTTCACTGGGACCTTCTCTGCTGGGTCAAATGTGAAGAATTTGAAGTTTCGCAACTTCAACTTCTTCACTACCAAGTCGAAATTCTGTTTTTATGCGTAATCACTTGCACCGAAGTTTTACTAATTTTAAGACAATATTGGAGTCCCTCAAGCAACTCGTCAACATCGTCCGCCAACGTATCCAAAACAAAAATTGGAGGTGGTCGTCGTTCCTTCGGAGAGTTACACTTTTTCTGCTTTCTTGCTTGCGCGCAAGTTCATCATCGTCATCGTCGTCGCCAGCACTGCTGCTGTCACTGGCGGTGTTGTTTTCTTCTCCACTCAGCATCTCAAATTCGTTGCTGGTGGGAACGTTGGAAGTGGTTGTTGTCGTAGTGCTGGTGGACTGCTGCTGCTGCTGCTGGTCGGAAGTGCTTCCGGATGCCCGGGTCGATTGTCTCGTCCGTACTGGGGACTCACGTGGACGGTATGACACGTGTAAAAATGAAGGATCGGTGACGTCACCGGGCACGCTCCCGTGAGCGATGGCGGTCGATGCGGCGTTGGTGTGTTTACCTTTCTGCACTCTGCCGGTAGATGAACTTCGCGGGTTTTTCGAGGCCGCACTCGAACTGCCACGGCCACGGCCGGCCCTTGGCATGCTGGAGCAGCAAACTCGCGGGTAAACACTGTTAATTACGGCGAAAAAATCGAAAAGTTTGAGGAGCTCCGAACAGTTGACTGTTGCTGGCTGGTGTTGCCAGTCCCGATGGCCTTTTGACATTTAAAATTGAACCAGTAGTTCTTGATGTCTGTTTATTTTTTTTTTTTTCATAATTTAGTACTTTCAAAATTTTTAAACTTCCAAAATAATTACAGCATTTTTTATGAAATTTTAAGATCTTCTCGAAAAAATATTTCTGAGATGGTCAAACTTGCTCATGCATTCAAATGATACTAAATCACTTCATATATAAATAAAATCACGTAAAGAAGGATCAAACTAAACATTGCCGCGTTCTACCCGGGTAGACGGTAATAACAAAATTCATGCCATTTCAATAACAAATACTGTTAAATGTTATGGAATATTCTTGAAAAATCCACTTTTGCATAAGGGTTAAATAACAATTTATGTTATCATAACAAAATTTGTTTTTGGTCTGATATTGGTTGAAAGCCCACACAACTTTGGAATAACATTTTTTGTTTGAGAAGAATACCGCCAATTGTTATTGGGATGATCGGATTAGTTGTTAAAATAACAGAAAATAATAACAAAGATTTGTTCGAAGAATAACTCAAAATGGTATTACAATAACAATCCAATAACAAAAAAATCATAACGACGAATAACGAATTTTGTTATAAATAACATAAAATGTTATTGGCCTAGTATTTTCTAATATCAGAAAATGTTATTCCCAAGTTATTTCCGTCTACTCGGGTATCGAAAAATTGTAAATTATTTTTTGATTAAAAATTTGATGTACACTGAATTAAAGAAAAAATGTACAAAATTCCTTTTTATGGAATTTTGCCTTCATTCCTTATTTAGTAATTGGGTTATTTGGATTAATAAGGAATAGAGGCAAAATTCCTAGAATAAAGGACTACTTTTTTTTATTTCAGTTTGCATATTTTTTATTTTATTTTATTTTTTTTTTCGTTTGTAGAAGTAAATTTTCTCAACTTTCTGAAATCTATGTTTTCATTATATTTGTCATGTTTTTCAAGCTTAAATCAGAGAATTAGCACAATACTATTCAATGGTGATAATGTACACTTCAATCTAAACAAGAATAGCAGTTTTTTAATAGCTTGGAAGATTTTTTCGTTCTTTGTTGTGCTTTGGTTTTTTATCTTATTGATAATCCAATGTGATTCAAATTAAATAAGTTTCTCATTAATACATATTTTTTTATTTTTTTACATGACATGACTAGAAAAGCCAAAAAATGTGTTTAAATGTCTAAAATAACATAAAAAGACAACAAATAAAATTATACTAGCCAAGGTTAAATTTTAGATAAGTTTAGACATTCATGATTTTATAAAAAAAATAATTACAAATTATCTTAAAGTCACTACCACCAACTGGGGATAATCGGGACTACAGTCTAAATAGGTACAGGAGATTTTAGAGCTATTAATTTGGAAATCGGTGTACTAATTGTTTTGTTCTGTTCTGTTTCAACCGAAATCAAATCAAAACAACATGCAATAAAAATTACTAAAACAGCTGTCTTAATTCGATACATTCATCTTGATTTGCCAAAGATGTTTCATGAAAAATCACTTTAAATGATATTATTTTTTAAATTCAAAATCATGAATATACGTAGTCTTTTCAAAAATACATAAAAATAAATAGAAAATTTTGAAGGCGGTTTTAGGCAATTGACGTATCGGTAAATTTTAACAATTTTGCTTTATATGTCAAATTATTGCTAATATCCAAAGTTTTTTTTTTTTTTTTTAATAGGTCCTATAAAATCATATAAAACACAATAGCTTATAGAACCATTTTCTTAAAATACCTGGATATCTGCTTATTATTTTTTTTTTATGGTTCTTCATATATTTCCACAACAAAACCTCAATTTCCTGACCAAAATTTGTTTTTTTTTCAATTTTGGGAATTCTCGGGACAAAATACAAAAAATTCCGGGATTCGAGAATTCCCGGTTTTGGGAAAATCCCGGGATTTTTATCTCGGGAATTCCCGGGATAGACGCACTAATTGAGAGAGAAATTCGAAAGAGAAAAAATATTTACTAATTGAAATTCTTTTGGAATTTTGGGAGAGATTTTCATTAAAGGGTTTCACCTTCTCTCACTTAGTTTACTAGCGAAAAAATAAAATTGTGTGATAATTCCATCTATGAGACTAGCTCATGTTGCGAAATGGCTCCATTGATCATATAATAGATACTTTATGATCCAACCAAATCAAAAATGCAAAAAAAAAATCATTGAGAATTGCTTTTAATTTTTTTATTCCGTCATCAGGGGTGACATTGGGTCTGGGGGGTGAGATTGGATCATACAAATATCATCATTTTGTATGACCCAATCTCACCCCCTAGACCCAATGGCACCCCTGATGACGGTATTGATCCCCATATTCATATCTTTCTGTTTTTTTTTTTTTTTTTTTTCAAAGTTTATCAGCAATTCCATATAAAAGTTAAAACTCGAATTTTAAATTTGGCCCAAAATTGTTCTGATGCCCGAGCAGACGGAAATAACTTGGGAATAACATTTTTTGATATTTGAAAATACTAGGCCAATAACATTTTATGTTATTTATAACAAGGTTTGTTATTCGTCGTTATGATTTTTTTGTTATTGGATTGTTATGTAATATCAGACTAATAACATTTTTAGTTATTCTTCGAACAAATCCTGGTTATTATTTTATGTTATTTTAACAACTAATCCGATCATCCCAATAACAGTTGGCGATATACTTCCATAACAAAAAATGTTATTCTCAAGTTGTTTTGCCTTTCAACCAATATCAGACCAATAACAAATTGTGTTATGATAACACAAACTGTTATTAAACTCTTATGCAAAAATGGATTTTGCGAGAATATTCCATAACACATTTTGTTATTTTAACAGTATTTGTTATTGAAATGGCATGAATTTTGTTATTGCCGTCTGCCCGGGTGGTTCTATCTAAGTTTCAACTTCTTGATCCCAAACAAAATTTTCGATAACTCAATAATGTTTCAATTTAACCTGAGGTTTAAATTGAATTTTATTTTTTTAAAACCCTTAAGTGCCGGTCCAATTGGTTTTAAATACATTTGAAAACTTCAAACGCAGTAATTTCATATCTGGCAACACTGTACGTAGATTTAGAGTACGCCAATGGATTTTACGTCAAAAAATTCCTCTAATCTTCTTAATCAAAAGTTGACTTTTTGTGTAGTTTTCTGTTAGGAAATGCATTTTGAAAATAAGATTTTTCAAAAATCTAAAAAAGTAGGGAATGCAACTAAATGTCACCAAACTTCGGATTCTTTGTTTTTGAGGCAAAAACAACCTCCATGCCAAATATGAGCAGATTTGGTGAAGGTCGATGTCAGACGCGCGTGGTCATTTGGGAAGGAATGACCCTTATTCAAATAGAAAAATAATGGAATATTTTAGAAAAAAAAGTAAGTTTTTGGAAATATTCCAAAACTTTTCTCAAATCGACACCATGTCGACTTAGGTCCAAGGCATCAGTTCCATATCTTGAGTAAAGCAGTTCCCTGCGATGGTGACGGTGCCCCCAGAGGGCAGCAAAAGATAATTTCTTCTCATTTTCCACACACCACCCTCTTGAATGAGTTTCCAGAGTTCCTACAGAAGGACGGATGGGAGCTTCCACAAATCGGCAGAATATTGGCCACGGCAGCAGCGTCGGGAAATGACGGTTGCACACGGTGATAAGCTCTCGAAGGATCGGGACTGGGTTCTCGGAATGATTTCGCGCAAGCGAGCGCGCGTAATTCTTGATAAAGGAAACCAAGTGGATGCGCCACTAATTGAGGATTTTGAGGCAAGTTTCGTGCGTTCCGAGGAAGGATGATAAATGCTTCCTCTTTGGGGAGCATGCAAAAGTGCAGGTAATTGCAAAAGCACCATGCACTGAATTGAGGAATTAGAAGCGTGAAGTTTGCGCTGGAGAAAGGCGTAGATTTTGTAGGACTTGCGGCAAATTTGCTCTCTGAAAGGGATATTCAACTCCAATAGACTTGAATATCTCACGAGTTTCAAACGAGTTGTTATGAATTTTTAGGCTATGTTTCAATCAAATATTACAACTGAACTGTATTTAATGCTCTGAAATTCAGTTGAAAAAGTCTTGATTAATTAAAACAAACAGCTATGCTGCATACCGTTTTGCACTTTTTCACAAACAGAATAAAATATTTCTCTCAGTTTGTCCTGAAATCAAACGCTCAAATCCCTCCAGCTCAATCCACCACCAAACCGGGCTCCGATAATTACTGCTAAACAGCTGGCCAATGAATGGGGCATATTAACATTCTCGAATGCATAAAATTTGCATCCCCGGGAATTCCGCGGGAAAAATGTATTCAATTACACGCCCTCACATTATGCATCCGCACAAATCCACCCAGCCCGGGGGGATGTTTCCAGGAAGAGACCCGCAGCAGGGCATTTGCGCCACCGCTAATTGTCTAAATTAATAATAATCCCCACATTTTATTAATGTCGCGCAACCTCCAGCACTTTTGGGAGCGCTTTGCTGAGGTTCACCACTCACTTTTTGCAAAACCCTCTCTCCTGGTTCTGATTAATGAAAGCGACTTTAATGTGGTCATCAACCATTTTCACTCTGGTAGCTGAACGCTTGTACCCTGTTCGCGGTAAATCTCGAAAATTTAATATTATAAAAATCCAGCATAATTAAATTTGACGCAGCAAATAATTGCCGTGCCGAGGTTCGGCGAAAAGCTGCCCACTAAGCCCTCGCATACGGAAAATTGTCCCCGGAATGCAACAGCAGCTGTTGTCCCCGGAGCCAAAAGTTACAGCGCCGTGTGCTCTGGATCCATTACGCCAGGGTTGGAAAAAAGCCGGGAAACGGGGTGGCAAATTGTTGAAACACTCCGGAAAAACGAACGTTGAATTATTAATAACGGAATCAAAGTGCAAATTAAAACTGGGCACGCCAATATCGGGAAACGTCCACTTTCCGGTGGCTGTGTGGTACAGATTCTGGTGGAATGTCGCGTTACTTATTGAACTTAACCGGGCAAACGTGATGGAAATATTGATGGGTATTGTTCTCTCATTTGTCGAAATTTGCAAATATTTGCGTGATTATTTGACATGGATTGACACGTTCACCGCAATGGAATAATATTTTTTTGAAGGTTATTTCAGATTGATGAAGATGAAGGATTTTTAAATATTTACAATACAACATTTGGGTGGTTATTTGAATGATTATATCACTAAATTTTAACAAAAAAAAAAAAGGTTCAAGTATTCAATATTACGCCCTTTGAAAGGTAAGAGTTGATTCCAAGATTTTTGAAAATCGAAAAGATTAGAAAATTTCACTAACGTTTAATTTTTTAACATTGAAAGTAGGACCATTAATTTCTGAGATATTGGTACTAAATTAATAGAAGCTGTTTGGATGAGCCTTTATCCTTTTACCTTCAGATTTCTTTTATTCGCTTTATTTCAGCAACCTGAGTTCCAGTCTCTCTTAGCAATTTTTCTCAACTCTTGAAAAAAAAAAATCTAGAGACTGTAATTTTTCAGTTAAAATCAATACTTGAAAAGAGATCTGTCCCCGAATGGGACTGCTCGATATTTGATAGAACTTTCTGTCAGCGATCATTTTCCAAAACGAAATTTGATCGAACGATAAATGAGCACCACTCAAGCAGCCGCCCGAACGAGACAACGTGCTCTTTCTCTCGTTATTCGTCTCTCTTTTGCTTGTGTTTGCTGCGTGGTGACAGCAGTCATTTGAATGCGATCATGAGAGAGATGAGCGGAATCTCGGTAGAATGTCGAACAATCGTTCGCTGAGCGAATGTTTTTTTTTTCTAGATGGAAGGCCGTAACTGTGTGAGTGACCTTGCGTAGCACTCATTCGTCTGTGTGTTAAACGAACGAAAGTAGAATTTCAAAATCAGGTTGTCGTTGTGAAGACGATTGGAGTGTTCTGTCACTTATCACAAACTAAATCGAAATTTCGTAAGCACTGGTTTAATTTAATCTTTAAGTGGCTATATCTTAAAAATGGTGCACTTTATCAAAAAATCCGCAAAGTTATTTTCAATAGAAAATTCTGACATTAAAAATTAAAGTCATACAAATTTTCGAGTACATTTTTTTCCTAAAATGAAAACTCAAAATTCTTGTCCATACTTTTCTATGAATTGTGTTTTTTCCTCTAAATATCATATAAAAAAACATTAAAAATATAAATTTTGGTTAATTTAATTTTTGCGGAAAACAATTCAAAATTGGCATTTTTTATTTTTTTATTTTTTATATGTTTTAGAGGACATAGTTTTCAAAAATTTTCAGAGATTTATTAAGATGAAGCGATATTATGGACTCTTAAGGGGTTACATACATGTATATCGGCAAAAAAGTCATAGGTTAGTATGAGCACCCACTTCAACTTAAAAAAAAGTCAGGGCATTAAAATATACATTTTTCATACTAACAAACGAATTGGTTGAATTTCAAAAAACGGATGCCACGATATCTCAACACTGTCTCGATCAAATCGGCTCAACATTTTGGTAAAGACTCGTTAAACCGATTCCGTGTGCATGACGAAGCCCGATTTTCAAAAAGTTTTTTTAAAAAAAAGATAAAAATATTTTATCTTAAATCGTCTCTTACTCAGTTTAATCATTAAATATCTTCATGAAGCTTTCAGGAGTAATTAATAATCATCTTTTGAGTGGATTTAACAAATATTCTGTTATATAAAATTTTGTGATTTTCTACATGTATGTAACCCCTTAAGTAAGTCAAAATGAGCACTCGGAACACCACATTTTGAACACTTATAGAAATACAAAAAAAACAATTTGGATTAGTTTTTTTTAATGAGCCTTAATGTTAGTTTTAAATATTCGAAAGAGGTGTGATAAAAATCCATTCCTCAACTTCCAAATTTGCCCCTTGTTTTATTTTTTTGTCCAGTAACAATCTTTTTTTATTATTTCTCCATTTTTTTTTCAAACGCCACAACAAAAGCTCACAACAAATGTTGAATGATGAATAGAACATAAGTCAGGAAAAGTTTAACTAAACTTTGTTCAATGATTTGGCCTCCCTGTCATAGATTTTTACCAACTCAATAGATTGTAAAACGTTTTTCAAGTTGCTTTTTATAATTTGATGGCAGTAAATTTTACAACCGTCTCGATTATCATGAAGCATTTCTTGAAGGATCCGTTCGATGAGTTATCAGCATGGAAGGAATTTCTGAATCTTGTTCACAGATATTTCGGAGAATGAATATAATAAATTTTAATGAGTTCAAACAAAACAACATCAAAAACAAAAATCATGTTGGTCGAAAGTTTAATCATTAAAAAAAATCACTTCCCTTTGAAAAAAATGCGGATCGAATGATTGTTACTTCCACTGTCGGTATTTAATATTTCATGTCAATTAGCATTTCCGTTAGTGTTACAACAGTATTTTTGCTCGTTAACTGGGGTAAAACCCTTTGATGCTTTAAAAAAATAAACTATATCGCTTGAATCATGAAATTAAAACCTCTTGGTTTATTTTTTTTCTGTTTTATAAGGTCAGTGTGTTTTTTCCCATTAAATTAATTGAAATATTATATATCACACAACTAATTTAACCGCTCTTTTCCCCCTCCCAATTTCAGTCACCCCCGAAGGGCGCAACCATCCCGTACCGGCCGAAGCCCCAGATGAACGGACCGGTCATCGTGGCAAACGGCCAGGCGTACACCATTCAGGGCAACTACGCCGTACCAGCACAAGAGGTAAGTTTTTCCAAACTGCAGAGTGCCGTCCAAATTGAACTAAAACGGGAAGGCGAGCTGCTTTCTTAGAGACACACACGATCCTTGGTCCGCCCCCCTCAACCCCTTTTTCGAGCTAAACTTTTGAAACCGCCCCCTCTTCAGAAAGACCCCACCTTTTGCTTACAAATACTTACACAACCGAGAGCTCCACTCCACTACAGTGCGCGCTTCCTTTTCCGTGTAATTAAGCTCAATCGACAGTGTTTAGCACTTGAGTACCATCCTTACCTTGGACCCTTCTTCCTTTCGAATTTGAATTGTTCCGCTTCAACTAATCTCTCTTGTTACCATCTTGTAGAGTTCCGTCCCCCATTTGCCACTATATCCTGTCAGTTTCCGCTTTTTCGAACGATTAAGTAATGTTATTACCGGATTTTCTCTCTTCTTCTTCTTGTTCTTCTTCTCTCTTTTATATCTCTCTTCCATTTCTACACTTTCCTACTGTAACTCGGCTCGATTTGCGCAATTCTAATCTCTGTTTTTCTTTCCATTTCAACAAACCGTTTTCCGTTTTTCCGTTACGTCATCCATGAACTCACCACATCACACACAAAAAAAAACCCCAATCAAATCTGTCTCATTTTGGTGTATTTCGACAAATAAAAATCAAATTTTAACAAATACATAAAAAAAAATAAAAAAAACTCGTGTGTAGACCTGCACCGTCTTTCCACTAGCCATTGCCGGTGGCTTGCATGCGGCGGCCGGCATCTCAGGTTTAGCCGATCCATTACTAAAAGGAACACATCTGCAAGGAGCGATACCTCCACATCATCTTCAACCGATGCCTGATGTGAGTTTGCTAGTACGTGTACCGTTTTATTTGAGCGCGTCAAAACTGACCCCCACCTTTACGTCCATGTGTCTGTCACCAGCCCAACCTTCTCAACTACCCCCCTTGTGTCACACACTGTTTCCGGTTTGTGGATGGAATGTTAGTCAACCCCCCTCGATCCCGTAACCCTACGTGACCTTAATGACCCTTTTCGAATGGTCATAACTATCAAACTACCAAAAAATATCAACACGTAAACATACAACACATTTTCAAATCAGTAATAGGACGCAAAGGAAAAGTAAACAATGAAATAGGTTAGAAAATCTGACAGGTAACAGTGGTTTGTTGTCATGCCCGATGTAGTATGACGCTTTTTGACGTTTCGAGAGAAACGTGTTGACCTTGAGTAAACAAAAACAAGAGCATGCAATGTAAACAATAACAAAACTCTCTTGTTTCGAGATTTGTTTGAATTTAGTTTCTAGAATCCGAAGAATGTAAACAAAAGACGAGCATACAAGAGTGACAAAGGAAGCTTTCTTTTATTACGTAACGCAGTTACGCATCGGACCCGTATCTGTCAGAATGTTTAACCTTAAAAAAAGTTAAGGTGATTTTGTCCTTAGATTTTACAGAACCAATTGTAAATAACCACAAAATTATCGACTTTAAAAAATACTTATTTTATTTTAGTTATTAAAATAAATAAAATTGCCATTCTCTCACTAATACACACAAAAACTCACACACTCACCCACGAAATCCGCGAAACGTTCTGTAAAAAAAAACCAACAAACAATAGTACTCTTCGAGGAACCCCCCCTAACCATGCAGAGTATCCGCTCCTTGTGTACATAGTGTGTCCCCTTTGTAGTAAGAAGAGAAGGCTAGACCAACCCCTCTGCCCTACCCCCTCAGCCACTGTGTCTGTCTATCTTTCTCTGTTGTTTGAAGTTGCGCGTGTGTCCTCGTCCCCCCTAGAGCTTCAGTTAACCTTGCCCCCGCCGGCCTGATTGTTAAAGTTTCTATTTTGTCCTGTAGCTGATGTTTTTAAAAGGTAGAATTTCCATGTAGAGTTGACCCCCCAGGTTGGATGAATTGAAAGAAATATTTTTTTTTTGTTTGGTTCTAGTTTTATGAAGAAAGAGTCATTTTGGATTATGTCATCATCTTTGGGTTTCTAACTTAAAGAAAAAATCATGACCGTAGTTTGTCATATCTTTCAATTTCATGAAGTTTGATATGTTGGACGAAAGGGTTTCTTCCATATTCTGGATTTGTCCCCAAGCGACCACCGGTAACCGGTTCCGGAGTGACCAGCATGAGCCAGCGAAAAACGAAATGACCGTATACTTTCATATTTTTGAATTTAATAAAGTTTGATATGTCAAATGTGAGGTTTTATTAAATCCAGGTAGTGTCCTCAAGTGGCCACCGGTAAGCGGTTCCAGATTGGCCAGGATGAGTTTGATAATAACTGCAAGACCGTAGATTGTCGTATCTTTCAATTGATGAAGTTTGATATGTCGGACGATAGGGTTTTTTCAATATTCTGGAAGTATCCCCAAGTGGCCACTGGTAATCGGTTCCAGAGTGGCCAAGAAAGTCAGAGCAATCCTAAAAAACAGTTGTTTTTTAATTATTTAATTTGAATTTTTTACATTAATTTTAAAAATGACACTAAAAAATATGTAGTATCAGATATATCGCGAGTTGAGTAAGATGCCTTATTAGATGACACTGTAGAAAACTTTTTTTTCACAAAATTTAAACCATTAGAGGCTGTTCTTAGTCGATCAACAAAGCCAAAAATGGAAAATTTTGAACTTTCCTTCGAGAACCTTAATATGCTCATAACTGGAATACGGTGCAAGTTATCAAAAAATACTCAGTCATTTTTAAATACAAATTTGATTTTAAACTGGTTGGCCACTCAATTCGGGAAAATGTCGCCAAATCCGCAAAAAAATCGGGAAAAAGTTGGCAATATGTGATTTTTGGTCAAAAAGTCGGGAATTCCAAATAAACTCGTTTGAAAACTTTTTCTATCTCTTAAATAATTTTGTCATACCAATTTTCAATTAAATTACACATTATTCATATTGTTGCTCATAGCACTTAGCAACAAATTTAGTATTCTTTCCACTATTTTGATCTACAGTCCAGACTCGACTATCCGAAGCCTCGATTATCCGATGTTTCGATTATTCGAAAGTTTGTATGTGTGTTCGGATAATCGATTCATGAACAAAAAAAAATCGTATTTTTTAATTGTCTTGGTTTAAACAACAAATACGAGCTCTGCGATCAAATTTGAATTGCTGATTGCCTATCAAAATATTAAATGGATATTTTCAGTATTTCACACCCAAAGGAAAAATATATCTCAAAATCTGCAACAGTGGATTTGCTGCAGAAAATGTTACATTTTATTACATTTTTTGCAGCAAGCCGTGTAAACATTTCAGTGATCTGCAGTTCTCACCAACACATATAATGCTGGCCCGTCCCCGAGCAACACTCCAAAGAGAAGCATATGTTGGTGCTCTTTCACTCACTTTTCATCAAGCGTCCATGGCGCGGTGGTAGCGTGTCGGATCAAAAATCAAGAAGTTGGTGGTTCAATCCTCGTTCTGTTAAGAGTTTTTTTTTTGTGAAATACAACCAAAAAACCGTCGGTAATGTCGATAATTGTCGGTAACGGGCAAAAATGTCATACCCCTATATCGCAAAAAAATGCATGAGGACAGTTTTCATGCAGATTCTGATATACTTTCATGCCGCCATGCATCACAATCATGCGACCGCCGTTTGGGTGCAGCATCGCCATTTTGATCGCCTTGGATTAATCATTTTAGAGTAGTTTAGGGGTCAAACTTGAGCTCGACAATTAAAAATCAGACGACGAAAAAAGAAGGTGACTCGGTTATCCGAAGTGAAATTTTGCCAAGGCCTTCGGATAATCGAGTCTGGATTTTTGTATTAGTTATGGTATGGTTGATTTGAAATTGAAATCAATCGATTGAAAGCATTTCAAAACAAAACTGGTGAAAAAATTTGGAATTTGGAATTAAATTTATTCTAACTTTTTGCATTTCTGTTTTCTTTTCCTGTTTCAACCAAGGAAATGCAAATGTTTGGCAATGTTTGAAATAAATTATAAAATCGCATGTATTTTTATTTTTGTCTTTTTTGAATTTTTGATTGCTCTAGTTTTTTTTATTTGTTATCAAAATCATAAGTGCTGACATGTCTTGAGCACTTTTTATTATTTTTTTTTACCTAAATTGTCAATAGCTTGATTTTTCTTGTTTTTTTTTGTCCCGCCCGTATGGATCAATCGGACCGCGCACTGGACTCACAATCCGGAGGTCGACGGTTCGAATCCCGCGGCGGGCGCTCTAAAATTCTTTGTGTAAATATGGGTATTTGGCGCCGTCACTCTGTGCCATACTTTCATACACTTAGGAGTCCAGGGCGGCGAAGTCCTTATAGATAAAAAGGAAGACACTAGTGGTTGGTACTAGCAATGGTGGCCGACAGCTATAAAGTCATCTTCGTTTTTTTATTTAAAAATAATGTTCGGTTTTAGATTTTAACTATTTCATAAATTTTTGTCCCTCGGCTCTGGCTGGAGTCAAGGGGACGGGGGGGGAGGGGGGGGGGGTTTAAAAAAATATAAAAATTAAAATCACAAGCCACAGTCTCTACATTTGAATGAAAAAAGTATTTTATAAAGCATTTTACACTTGTTCAGTTTTTTTTTTACAATCATTTGTTTTCAAACAAATTAGTTAAAAAAAGATTTGACGAAAGTAAAAAAAATTAGCAGAAAAATAAACATCAAGAGATTTTTAAACAAACATAAACATGCTAATCATGATTCCAAAAGCAAGGTTATGCAATTTGAATTGATTTCATCTGTTTGCACACGAATTTCCATAACAATTTTGAAGTTTAAAAATTATTTGTACCAACATAAACAGATTTTGTCGGGAATTAAAAAATGAGATTTGAACAGCCGCCTAAATTTTTTAGGTTGAAAAGAAAATTATAAAATTTTGAAAAATCTTAAGAAATACCCCCTGGCTTGATTCTTTAGGTAAACATAAGTAACTGTGCCAATTAGGAGCCAAATCGGTTGAGAGTTAAGGGTCGCTTTTATCGTTGTATCGTTGAGTTTGTATGGGGAAAAGCAAAAATTTCAAAATTCTGCCAAAAGGTGGCGTTAAATGTGTCGGATTGTTGTCGAGAGTGAGATTCTTATGTAAAGTTTTATGACAAACATCTTTGCCAAAGATCGCAAAACGATCCGAGTAAACCATGACAGTTATTAGCGATTTAACCCTCAACAACCCAACCCCGCCTCCAGACGGACTTCGATTTAAAAAATCCCCAAAATGTTATTGGTGCCATTCTATAGCAGAAAATGTGAAAATCAAGCAAAAAAAAAAAATGAAAAATTGACTGTAAAATCATGAAAACATTAGATAGGCAAAATGTAATGATAGGAGGTTGTAGAATAGGCCAAATACTACCAAAAGAAAACATAAACTAAACAAGATAAATGCATATTAAAATACTAAAAATAAAATAGGAAAAACATAAAACAAGAGAAGTAAAGTTTTTCGTAGAACAAAAGATGCTCAAAATGACCTGAACACGTAAGTAAAAAAGTAAATCTTTCCCAGTTCCTGAGGGGAACACCCTTGAAGAGTATCGGGGCTGGCATTTACAAAGCGGATTCAGTGGCAGTTTCATTATCAACTTAATGTTAACATGTTAAGGTTAATGTTAACATTCCATAGGTCGCCTCCCTAAGGTGTCGGGATAAGGTCCTTCCCTTTACTAAGCAATCGATTCCAGAAGGGAAAAGATCACCAAATTGTGTTGGTCCGAGCCGGGATTTGAACCTCGATCTACCGCTTACGAGGAAGCGTTAACACTGGGCTACGTGGCTCAGTCAACCAACCTGACCTGAACACGGGAAAAATAAAAAAAAATTGTGCAGTACAGGGTTAAAGGAGACTTTTTTGTATGATTTTTTTACCAGCTTTATCGATCTATAGCGACCCTTAAACCTTAACCGATTTGGCTCAAAAATTGCACAGTTACTTATTTGTACCTAAATAATCAAGCCAGGGGGTATCTCTGATGACGTTTTTTTATTGTTAGATTTAAAACATCTTAACATGATTTTTTGAAGTTTTTTTTTGAAAATATTTTAGATTTTTTTTTTCAAAAAATACTAATTTACCAAAAAATAATTACTTTGGTACCAGATTTTGAACCGTCTTAAACATCTAGCGAAAAAAAAACAGATCAACAATATTAGGAAATTAAAAAAAAAACATGGTTTGGGATGTGAAAGAAAGTTAAAAGAAAAGAATTTTGATTTTTCCGTGTACCTATTGTTTCTGAAAAGTCCCAACTTAAACCTACAACTTTGACGAAGACTGGTTTATACACGAGCCCTTCTCAAGCTACAGATTTTCGGATATTCATATACCCTTTTTGTATGACCAGCTCTCAAAATTGTTTGGATCTCTGTATGGAAAAAAATAATGATGCCAAGATTCTTTTCACATTTGGAATATTTTGCTGGAACAACAGTTCAAATAAATTCAATCATTATACAATGTGTAACTATACCCACCAAGAATTCAAAAAATAAAATCGTTTGTTGAATTGTTAAGCTCTTAAAATGGCCAATCATAACTCCATTGTCACATTCCCGCAGTCAATCAGAGCAGAATGTCAACAACGTTACATTGCCTGTCATTTTCAGTCATTTCCCATCAACTAGTCCTACTCTCCCATTCACGTTATCATTCATCGAACAACGCGTAGGTAATTCAATTCAAAAGTTACAACACGCGCTCACTCGGCAAAAGTTGGCACCATTTTCCTCGAAACAATAGCGCGCGCACACACACCCACACAACGTTAACAACTACGTGTTTTGTAGTTTCGCTGGGTTTGTGTTTTAGTTTTCAATTATTTTTAATCAAATTTGATTGAATTTCCACCCCCACCACCTGCTCTGATGCCTTGCGGCTAAAACATGCTTCCATTGAAGCCATCCCTAGCTCGCACAAAACTTTTGTCCCATTTTGAAAGAGTGTGTACGCGTCCCATTTATGTCCTCCCATGTTGTTCCAACCTCCCCGATTCCACGTCGAGGTGTGGTGTGGTGGGCGGTACCGAGGTTTATGTTGTGCGAGATTATTGTTTTACCTCGGGCCATTCCCCCCGCCCACCTTTTGTACTTTTTGCGGTAAAACGGAGCCCACGTCACAACAATGGACGAGAGGGCTGAACAAGCCAGGGTTCGACAGAGCAATGACAAATCAAACCAATCAAACCGCATCCCACGTGTGTGCATAAATGGACATACACACACACGTGCAGTCACAAAAGTGGTCGTCCGCCACAATTGTTATTACAACCGCGATCAGCGTTTGTTTATTTGTTTTTCGAAACTAATTTCCCTACTGATGAAAATGAGGTGTGCGTGTGTGGGTTTGTTTTGTCGTGCAAGCCCTTTGGGTGTCGTGGAATTGACATATTTGGGTAAGGGCGTTTTCAAGTGTGTGTGTGTGTGTTTGTGTGTGTTTCATGGGAAACCACACCACGTGGGACAAAAGTTTCCGGAATGTCCTCCGTCCTACAAATTGGACAGCCAGGATTTGACTTCGGCGATGCGTGATATTGTCACCGGCGTGTGAGCATATTGGAATGGCAATATTTGAGTTTGTGGTGAAATTTATTAAATTTTGCGGGAAACTCAAGGCGCAATCGTGTTGGATAAATTAAAACATTTCGAAACTTCATAGTAGCTTTCAGAATTCATACATATTTACACATACACACATACATGACGGTGATTTCATGATCTCATGAATTCAAAAACAAAATATACAAATTTGGTAGAAACAAGTTATGAAAGTTTAAGTTCCCCTCGATATTTTGTCATTTTTTAGAGTTTCGTTAGGGTGGTACCACACACTTTTCTCTTGGAAATCGAAACATGTCCTCAAACTTCTTAGAAGAGACTAAACTTCCCAAAACTATTCTGAATTTTCTGAAACACAATTCACTTCGTTAATAAAAACAATTAACTACAACTCTACAATTCACTTCTCTTTCGGAGATTTTCGGAAAATAAACTTAGTTTCGCGATCTGGACAATATGTTCTCTGGCTCTGGTCTCACAACCTTTTGTAACCTTTCTCTAGAATCTGGTAAAAAGTTCTCAAAACAAGTTTTCGTACAAATTATGGGCGGGTCATACAAAATTGGCATTTGAATACTGAAAACTCTAAATCTTGAGGAGAGATTTTCTTATCGATTTGGTGTCTTCGGCAAAGTTATGATTAGGACTTTGCGGAAAAAATGTTAAGCGAAAAAAAACAACGTAGTTTTAATTTAGTTTTTAATTTTTTGACTTGTTTAACGCTTCGATATATTTTTTCAATTTTTTTTAATTTTTATTGGACAAAAAATGCAAACTTTTAGAAGTTCAATTTTTCGCTAAGTCATACTCAAATTAGCAATACGATCAAACGAAGCGAAATTTGGTATGCTTTTTCACTTTTATTAGATTTTTTTAATACTTTTTTTTCACAAAATGCATTATTTTTTTCGAACATACTCAAATTTTCATAATTTGCAACATGGGTATGAATATTTGCATCATGGGTTTTTCACTATTTTCACCAAAGTTTTTTTTTTGTTAAATACTATAATTTTCACAAAATACCGGTATCAAACGATTTGAAGCTTTGCATGCATTTTCACTGTTGTGAAAATTTGAGTATTTCGTTCAAAAATCTCTAAAACAGTGAAAATACATGCAAAATTTCAAATTAATTGATACCCATATTGCAAATTATAAAAATTTTAGTACTTTGAAAAAATACGGTATTTTGTGAAAATTTGAGTAATTCATTATAAAAACTCTAAAATAGTGAAAATACATGCAAAATTTCAAATCGATTGATACCCATATTGCGAATTGTGAAAATTTGAGTACCGTCATCTGGGGCGAATCGGGACTACAGTCTAAATAGGGACAGCAGTGTTTAGAGAATGTAAAGATTTTAAAATTGGAAATGGATGTACACATCTTGTTGGTCTAAGTCTGTTCTATTAGAAACCAACCAGAAATATCAAAATATTGTGCCCTAACATGTTTAAACTGTTTTCCCAATTCGCCCCAGTTGACGGTACTTAAAAAATTACGGTTTTTTGTGAAAATTTTAGTATTTCATTCAAAAAACTCTAAAACAGTGGAAATACAAGCAAAATTTCAAAACGTTCGATACCCATTTTGCAAATAATAAAAATTGGAGTACTTTAAAAAGTACGGTATTTTGTGAAAATCTTAGTATTTATAAAAAAAATCTAATGAATATGAAAAAGGCTACCAAATTTCGTTACGTTTGATACCCATGTTGCAAATTTCAAAATTTGAGTATTTTCGAAAAAAAAATACGGCATTTTGTATTTTTTTTTTAAATTTTCGAAAAAATACGGCATTTTTTGAAAACCAGAGCATTTAATTCCAAAAACACTAGAACAGTTAAAAGCATACAAAATTTCGCTTCGTGGGGTGTGTCAAACCCATATTGATTATTATGAAAAAATGAATACTTTCAAAAAATACGGTATTTTGTGATTTTTTTTCTTTGTTGTATTTATACTTTGAAACTAACTATATTTTCAAAAGAATATTTTCAAACAGAAAGTGAAAGTTCAAAATAATTTGATTGGATTAAGTAAATTTTAGAAATTTCTTTAAAAAAAAGTTATCGTCCATTATCGTCGATAAATTATCGCCGATCGATTTTCAAACATTTCAAATGAACCAAATGATACGATTAAATGTGATTAAAATATTACAAAAGGGGTGAAAAAATTTCACAAAAGTTTCTCCCTCTCAGATAATTGTTGAAAAAAATTTCAACTTTTCAAACATATGTTTTTGAATTAGATTAGGAGAGGATGGATACAATTTGTAAAAAAATATTTTTTTTTGTGATTCTTATTAACTCTCAAATCACAAATGTTGCATTATAAAAACAAACTCACACAAAAGTACTTTTTGGTTCCAAATTTAATTTAACATCCAGAAAAGATTTTTGTTTTGGGAAAATTTTCAATATTTTCCAAAATTCAGTATTTTTTCATAAAAATTATAGCCTTGTGAAAAAAAAAAACAAAGCGTTTGACGGACTCTAGAGCTTATTTGCCTTATCAAAACTAGATTTGAACAGTGAAAAATTCCCAGAATCACGCGAAAATCTAATTATCCAGCAATGTTGCAAATGAGTGATAGAAAAAAACTATCATTTGTTGATTCCTTCACAAATATATCAAATAGTTTTTGTTTTTGCGACCGACCAGCTTGCTAGATTGCTTCTTTTGACTCGTGTTTCTCAGCAAGTGCATTCTCTTTCTATCAACCCTCCTTCTTCTCCGCAATCACGTGCTCTCACCGCTGAGTCTGTCGTTCTCTCAGCAAACCGTTCTGTAAGAACGCGAGAGAGCGCTTTGGAACCGAGTTTAAATAACGTCCCGATAATCTGCGCTGGCGAAATTGGTTTTGTGACTACTTTTGTGATCATAAATTGAGGGGCGGGAGGATGATTTTGAATGTGGGAATGAACAGAGAATGTCGAATCGGCATGAAGATCTGTGATCAGGGATGAAATACTCACAAAAAAATCATTTTCGCTTGCGAGCTTTCTTCACCCGCGAAAGAAAGAGGAGGCAAATCATGCAAAAGAATCGCTCCCGAACTTCTCCTCGAAAATCAATCTATAGATGATTTTTTGTGAATTTCTTTTTCAGCACCACTTAAAATGATTTATTTCGCTTTGTTTACACACATTGACAGGTCATTTTTCAACGTGTGACGTTACACTTGCAAGTGTAGTAGAGGAAAAGATGTTAAGCCGAATAATCAAGATGATGATTTTTTTGATTCCTTTTACCGATCTTTCGTGCGCGAGAGAGGAGAGCCATGTTCCTTTCGGATTTTTTCTCTTGATGAACGTTCGAAGATTTTCTTTTGATGATGATTCTACCGTCGCAGCCTGTGATATTTGAGGATTGAGTTTTCAGGCAGAATAATTATTGTCGCTTAGAACTAGTAGTTTGATATTTTTACAAAAAAAGGTGCAGGTGGTTATGTTCTACATGACCAATATGACAAAGAACTTTGTACAAAACTCTAAAAATCATGCTATTTTTATTTATATTTTTTAATTCTTTGCCTATTTATTTAAACCTGAATAATTAATTCGAATTAAATTTATTCAATCAATGGCACCGGTAGAACCATTTTTATCACCAGTATCAAAAACCATGAATTTTGATACCCATATTGCCCCAAGTCGTATGGTTCAATAAATGTCCCCCGGTAGAACCTTCCCTCAGGGCCATGGCCACTCCAGGTGTGGCAAATCCTGTCAAAATGGCCATTTTCATCACCAGTATCAAAAACCATGAATTTTGATACCCATATCGCCCAAAGTCGTATGGTTCGATAAATGTATCCCCGGTAGAACCTTCCCCAAGGCACTGGCCAATCCGGGTGTGGCCAATCCTGTCAAAATGGCCATTTTCATCACCAGTATCAAAAACCATGAATTTTGATACCCATATTGCCCAAAGTCGTATGGTTCGATAAATGTCCCCCGGTAGAACCTTCCCTCAGGGCCATGGCCACTCCGGGTGTGGCTAATCCTGTCAAAATGGCCATTTTCATCACCAGTATCAAAAACCATGAATTTTGATACCCATATTGCCCCAAGTCGTATGGTTCAATAAATGTCCCCCCGGTAGAACCTTCCCTCAGGGCCATGGCCACTCCGGGTGTGGCCAATCCTGTCAAAATGGCCATTTTCATCACCAGTATCGAAAACCATGAATTTTGATACCCATATTGCCCCAAGTCGTATGGTTCGATAAATGTCCCCCCGGTAAAACCTTCCCTCAGGGCCATGGCCACTCCGGGTGTGGCCAATCCTGTCAAAATGGCCATTTTCATCACCAGTATCAAAAACCAGGAATTTTGATACCCATATTGCCCCAAGTCGTATGGTTCGATAAATGTCCCCCCGGTAAAACCTTCCCTCAGGGCCATGGCCACTCCGGGTGTGGCCAATCCTGTCAAAATGGCCATTTTCATCACCAGTATCAAAAACCATGAATTTTGATACCCATATTGCCCCAAGTCGTATGGTTCGATAAATGTCCCCCCGGTAAAACCTTCCCTCAGGGCCATGGCCACTCCGGGTGTGGCCAATCCTGTCAAAATGGCCATTTTCATCACCAGTATCAAAAACCATGAATTTTGATACCCATATTGCCCCAAGTCGTATGGTTCGATAAATGTCCCCCCGGTAAAACCTTCCCTCAGGGCCATGGCCACTCCGGGTGTGGCCAATCCTATCAAAATGGCCATTTTCATCACCAGTATCAAAAACCATGAATTTTGATACCCATATCGCCCAAAGTCGTATGGTTCGATAAATGTATCCCCGGTAGAACCTTCCCCAAGGCACTGGCCAATCCGGGTGTGGCCAATCCTGTCAAAATGGCCATTTTCATCACCAGTATCAAAACCATGAATTTTGATACCCATATTGCCCAAAGTCGTATGGTTCGATAAATGTCCCCGGTAGAACCTTCCTCAGGGCCATGGCCACTCCGGGTGTGGCTAATCCTGTCAAAATGGCCATTTTCATCACCAGTATCAAAAACCATGAATTTTGATACCCATATTGCCCAAGTCGTATGGTTCGATAAATGTCCCCCGGTAAAACCTTCCTCAGGGCCATGGCCACTCGGGTGTGGCCAATCCTGTCAAAATGGCCATTTTCATCACCAGTATCGAAAACCATGAATTTTGATACCCATATTGCCCCAAGTCGTATGGTTCGATAAATGTCCCCCCGGTAAAACCTTCCCTCAGGGCCATGGCCACTCCGGGTGTGGCCAATCCTGTCAAAATGGCCATTTTCATCACCAGTATCAAAAACCAGGAATTTTGATACCCATATTGCCCCAAGTCGTATGGTTCGATAAATGTCCCCCCGGTAAAACCTTCCCTCAGGGCCATGGCCACTCCGGGTGTGGCCAATCCTGTCAAAATGGCCATTTTCATCACCAGTATCAAAAACCATGAATTTTGATACCCATATTGCCCCAAGTCGTATGGTTCGATAAATGTCCCCCCGGTAAAACCTTCCTCAGGGCCATGGCCACTCCGGGTGTGGCCAATCCTGTCAAAATGGCCATTTTCATCACCAGTATCAAAAACCATGAATTTTGATACCCATATTGCCCCAAGTCGTATGGTTCGATAAATGTCCCCCCGGTAAAACCTTCCCTCAGGGCCATGGCCACTCCGGGTGTGGCAAATCCTGTCAAAATGGCCATTTTCATCACCAGTATCAAAAACCATGAATTTTGATACCCATATCGCCCAAAGTCGTATGGTTCGATAAATGTATCCCCGGTAGAACCTTCCCCAAGGCACTGGCCAATCCGGGTGCGGCCAATCCTGTCAAAATGGCCATTTTCATCACCAGTATCAAAAACCATGAATTTTGATACCCATATTGCCCAAAGTCGTATGGTTCGATAAATGTCCCCCGGTAGAACCTTCCCTCAGGGCCATGGCCACTCCGGGTGTGGCTAATCCTGTCAAAATGGCCATTTTCATCACCAGTATCAAAAACCATGAATTTTGATACCCATATTGCCCAAAGTCGTATGGTTCGATAAATGTCCCCCCGGTAGAACCTTCCCTCAGGGCCATGGCCACTCCGGGTGTGGCCAATCCTGTCAAAATGGCCATTTTCATCACCAGTATCGAAAACCATGAATTTTGATACCCATATTGCCCCAAGTCGTATGGTTCGATAAATGTCCCCCCGGTAAAACCTTCCCTCAGGGCCATGGCCACTCCGGGTGTGGCCAATCCTGTCAAAATGGCCATTTTCATCACCAGTATCAAAAACCAGGAATTTTGATACCCATATTGCCCAAAGTCGTATGGTTCGATAAATGTCCCCCCGGTAAAACCTTCCCTCAGGGCCATGGCCACTCCGGGTGTGGCCAATCCTGTCAAAATGGCCATTTTCATCACCAGTATCAAAAACCATGAATTTTGATACCCATATTGCCCCAAGTCGTATGGTTCGATAAATGTCCCCCCGGTAAAACCTTCCCTCAGGGCCATGGCCACTCCGGGTGTGGCCAATCCTTCAAAATGGCCATTTTCATCACCAGTATCAAAAACCATGAATTTTGATACCCATATTGCCCAAAGTCGTATGGATCGATAAATGTCCCCCCGGTAGAACCTTCCCTCAGGGCCATGGCCACTCCGGGTGTGGCCAATCCTATCAAAATGGCCATTTTCATCACCAGTATCAAAAACCATGAATTTTGATACCCATATTGCCCCAAGTCGTATGGTTCAATAAATGTCCCCCCGGTAAAACCTTCCCTCAGGGCCATGGCCACTCCGGGTGTGGCCAATCCTGTCAAAATGGCCATTTTCATCACCAGTATCAAAAACCAGGAATTTTGATACCCATATTGCCCCAAGTCGTATGGTTCGATAAATGTCCCCCCGGTAAAACCTTCCCTCAGGGCCATGGCCACTCCGGGTGTGGCCAATCCTGTCAAAATGGCCATTTTCATCACCAGTATCAAAAACCATGAATTTTGATACCCATATTGCCCCAAGTCGTATGGTTCGATAAATGTCCCCCCGGTAAAACCTTCCCTCAGGGCCATGGCCACTCCGGGTGTGGCAAATCCTGTCAAAATGGCCATTTTCATCACCAGTATCAAAAACCATGAATTTTGATACCCATATTGCCCAAAGTCGTATGGTTCGATAAATGTATCCCCGGTAGAACCTTCCCCAAGGCACTGGCCAATCCGGGTGCGGCCAATCCTGTCAAAATGGCCATTTTCATCACCAGTATCAAAAACCATGAATTTTGATACCCATATTGCCCAAAGTCGTATGGTTCGATAAATGTCCCCCGGTAGAACCTTCCCTCAGGGCCATGGCCACTCCGGGTGTGGCTAATCCTGTCAAAATGGCCATTTTCATCACCAGTATCAAAAACCATGAATTTTGATACCCATATTGCCCAAAGTCGTATGGTTCGATAAATGTCCCCCCGGTAGAACCTTCCCTCAGGGCCATGGCCACTCCGGGTGTGGCCAATCCTGTCAAAATGGCCATTTTCATCACCAGTATCGAAAACCATGAATTTTGATACCCATATTGCCCCAAGTCGTATGGTTCGATAAATGTCCCCCCGGTAAAACCTTCCCTCAGTGCCATGGCCACTCCGGGTGTGGCCAATCCTGTCAAAATGGCCATTTTCATCACCAGTATCAAAAACCAGAATTTTGATACCCATATTGCCCAAGTCGTATGGTTCGATAAATGTCCCCCGGTAAAACCTTCCCTCAGGGCCATGGCCACTCCGGGTGTGGCCAATCCTGTCAAAATGGCCATTTTCATCACCAGTATCAAAAACCATGAATTTTGATACCCATATTGCCCCAAGTCGTATGGTTCGATAAATGTCCCCCCGGTAGAACCTTCCCTCAGGGCCATGGCCACTCCGGGTGTGGCCAATCCTTCAAAATGGCCATTTTCATCACCAGTATCAAAAACCATGAATTTTGATACCCATATTGCCCAAAGTCGTATGGATCGATAAATGTCCCCCCGGTAGAACCTTCCCTCAGGGCCATGGCCACTCCGGGTGTGGCCAATCCTATCAAAATGGCCATTTTCATCACCAGTATCAAAAACCATGAATTTTGATACCCATATTGCCCCAAGTCGTATGGTTCAATAAATGTCCCCCCGGTAAAACCTTCCCTCAGGGCCATGGCCACTCCGGGTGTGGCCAATCCTGTCAAAATGGCCATTTTCATCACCAGTATCAAAAACCATGAATTTTGATACCCATATTGCCCCAAGTCGTATGGTTCGATAAATGTCCCCCCGGTAAAACCTTCCCTCAGGGCCATGGCCACTCCGGGTGTGGCCAATCCTATCAAAATGGCCATTTTCATCACCAGTATCAAAAACCATGAATTTTGATACCCATATTGCCCAAAGTCGTATGGTTCGATAAATGTCCCCCCGGTAGAACCTTCCCTCAGGGCCATGGCCACTCCGGGTGTGGCCAATCCTATCAAAATGGCCATTTTCATCACCAGTATCAAAAACCATGAATTTTGATACCCATATTGCCCAAAGTCGTATGGTTCGATAAATGTCCCCCCGGTAGAACCTTCCCTCAGGGCCATGGCCACTCCGGGTGTGGCCAATCCTGTCAAAATGGCCATTTTCATCACCAGTATCGAAAACCATGAATTTTGATACCCATATTGCCCCAAGTCGTATGGTTCGATAAATGTCCCCCCGTTAAAACCTTCCCTCAGGGCCATGGCCACTCCGGGTGTGGCCAATCCTGTCAAAATGGCCATTTTCATCACCAGTATCAAAAACCATGAATTTTGATACCCATATTGCCCCAAGTCGTATGGTTCGATAAATGTCCCCCCGGTAAAACCTTCCCTCAGGGCCATGGCCACTCCGGGTGTGGCCAATCCTGTCAAAATGGCCATTTTCATCACCAGTATCAAAAACCATGAATTTTGATACCCATATTGCCCAAAGTCGTATGGTTCGATAAATGTCCCCTGGTAGAACCTTCCCTCAGGGCCATGGCCACTCCGGGTGTGGCCAATCCTGTCAAAATGGCCATTTTCATCACCAGTATCAAAAACCATGAATTTTGATACCCATATTGCCCAAAGTCGTATGGTTCGATAAATGTCCCCCGGTAGAACCTTCCCTCAGGGCCATGGCCACTCCGGGTGTGGCCAATCCTGTCAAAATGGCCATTTTCATCACCAGTATCAAAAACCATGAATTTTGATACCCATATTGCCCCAAGTCGTATGGTTCGATAAATGTCCCCGGTAGAACCTTCCCTCAGGGCCATGGCCACTCCAGGTGTGGCCAATCCTGTCAAAATGGCCATTTTCATCACCAGTATCAAAAACCATGAATTTTGATACCCATATTGCCCAAAGTCGTATGGTTCGATAAATGTCCCCCGGTAAAACCTTCCCTCAGGGCCATGGCCACTCCGGGTGTGGCCAATCCTATCAAAATGGCCATTTTCATCACCAGTATCAAAAACCATGAATTTTGATACCCATATTGCCCCAAGTCGTATGGTTCGATAAATGTCCCCCGGTAGAACCTTCCCTCAGGGCCATGGCCACTCCGGGTGTGGCCAATCCTATCAAAATGGCCATTTTCATCACCAGTATCAAAAACCATGAATTTTGATACCCATATTGCCCAAAGTCGTATGGTTCGATAAATGTCCCCCCGGTAGAACCTTCCCTCAGGGCCATGGCCACTCCGGGTGTGGCCAATCCTATCAAAATGGCCATTTTCATCACCAGTATCAAAAACCATGAATTTTGATACCCATATTGCCCAAAGTCGTATGGTTCGATAAATGTCCCCCCGGTAGAACCTTCCCTCAGGGCCATGGCCACTCCGGGTGTGGCCAATCCTATCAAAATGGCCATTTTCATCACCAGTATCAAAAACCATGAATTTTGATACCCATATTGCCCAAAGTCGTATGGTTCGATAAATGTCCCCCCGGTAGAACCTTCCCTCAGGGCCAGGCCACTCCGGGTGTGGCCAATCCTGTCAAAATGGCCATTTTCATCACCAGTATCAAAAACCATGAATTTTGATACCCATATTGCCCCAAGTCGTATGGTTCGATAAATGTCCCCCCGGTAAAACCTTCCCTCAGGGCCATGGCCACTCCGGGTGTGGCCAATCCTGTCAAAATGGCCATTTTCATCACCAGTATCAAAAACCATGAATTTTGATACCCATATTGCCCCAAGTCGTATGGTTCGATAAATGTCCCCCGGTAGAACCTTCCCTCAGGGCCATGGCCACTCCGGGTGTGGCCAATCCTGTCAAAATGGCCATTTTCATCACCAGTATCAAAAACCATGAATTTTGATACCCATATTGCCCCAAGTCGTATGGTTCGATAAATGTCCCCCCGGTAAACCTTCCCTCAGGGCCATGGCCACTCCGGGTGTGGCCAATCCTGTCAAAATGGCCATTTTCATCACCAGTATCAAAAACCATGAATTTTGATACCCATATTGCCCCAAGTCGTATGGTTCGATAAATGTCCCCCGGTAGAACCTTCCCTCAGGGCCATGGCCACTCCGGGTGTGGCCAATCCTATCAAAATGGCCATTTTCATCACCAGTATCAAAAACCATGAATTTTGATACCCATATTGCCCCAAGTCGTATGGTTCGATAAATGTCCCCCCGGTAAAACCTTCCCTCAGGGCCATGGCCACTCCGGGTGTGGCCAATCCTGTCAAAATGGCCATTTTCATCACCAGTATCAAAAACCATGAATTTTGATACCCATATTGCCCCAAGTCGTATGGTTCGATAAATGTCCCCCCGGTAAAACCTTCCCTCAGGGCCATGGCCACTCCGGGTGTGGCCAATCCTGTCAAAATGGCCATTTTCATCACCAGTATCAAAAACCATGAATTTTGATACCCATATTGCCCCAAGTCGTATGGTTCGATAAATGTCCCCCCGGTAAAACCTTCCCTCAGGGCCATGGCCACTCCGGGTGTGGCAAATCCTGTCAAAATGGCCATTTTCATCACCAGTATCAAAAACCATGAATTTTGATACCCATATTGCCCAAAGTCGTATGGTTCGATAAATGTCTCCCGGTAGAACCTTCCCCAGGGCCATGGCCAATCCGGGTGTGGCCAATCCTGTCAAAATGGCCATTTTCATCACCAGTATCAAAAACCATGAATTTTGATACCCATATTGCCCAAAGTCGTATGGTTCGATAAATGTCCCCCGTAGAACCTTCCCTCAGGGCCATGGCCACTCCGGGTGTGGCTAATCCTGTCAAAATGGCCATTTTCATCACCAGTATCGAAAACCATGAATTTTGATACCCATATTGCCCCAAGTCGTATGGTTCGATAAATGTCCCCCCGGTAAAACCTTCCCTCAGGGCCATGGCCACTCCGGGTGTGGCCAATCCTGTCAAAATGGCCATTTTCATCACCAGTATCAAAAACCATGAATTTTGATACCCATATTGCCCCAAGTCGTATGGTTCGATAAATGTCCCCCCGGTAAAACCTTCCCTCAGGGCCATGGCCACTCCGGGTGTGGCCAATCCTGTCAAAATGGCCATTTTCATCACCAGTATCAAAAACCATGAATTTTGATACCCATATTGCCCCAAGTCGTATGGTTCGATAAATGTCCCCCGGTAGAACCTTCCCTCAGGGCCATGGCCACTCCGGGTGTGGCCAATCCTGTCAAAATGGCCATTTTCATCACCAGTATCAAAAACCATGAATTTTGATACCCATATTGCCCAAAGTCGTATGGTTCGATAAATGTCCCCCGGTAGAACCTTCCCTCAGGGCCATGGCCACTCCGGGTGTGGCCAATCCTGTCAAAATGGCCATTTTCATCACCAGTATCAAAAACCATGAATTTTGATACCCATATTGCCCCAAGTCGTATGGTTCGATAAATGTCCCCCCGGTAAAACCTTCCCTCAGGGCCATGGCCACTCCGGGTGTGGCCAATCCTGTCAAAATGGCCATTTTCATCACCAGTATCAAAAACCATGAATTTTGATACCCATATTGCCCCAAGTCGTATGGTTCGATAAATGTCCCCCGGTAAAACCTTCCCTCAGGGCCATGGCCACTCCGGGTGTGGCCAATCCTGTCAAAATGGCCATTTTCATCACCAGTATCAAAAACCATGAATTTTGATACCCATATTGCCCAAAGTCGTATGGTTCGATAAATGTCCCCCGGTAGAACCTTCCCTCAGGGCCATGGCCACTCCGGGTGTGGCCAATCCTATCAAAATGGCCATTTTCATCACCAGTATCAAAAACCATGAATTTTGATACCCATATTGCCCAAAGTCGTATGGTTCGATAAATGTCCCCCGGTAGAACCTTCCCTCAGGGCCATGGCCACTCCGGGTGTGGCCAATCCTGTCAAAATGGCCATTTTCATCACCAGTATCAAAAACCATGAATTTTGATACCCATATTGCCCAAAGTCGTATGGTTCGATAAATGTCCCCCCGGTAGAACCTTCCCTCAGGCCATGGCCACTCCGGGTGGCCAATATCCTAGTTTGGTCCCAACCCCATTGCCTTGAATCATTCTGGTTTCCGAGTGACCGTTCTTACAATGTTTTTAGAACAGAATTCCTCCCAAGGTGGTGCACAACCTGTGTCTTTCAATGTGTGTATGTGTGTGTGAGCAATAAAATTACCACCGTCGATCCGTCTCTGACGGATTTTCGGTCAAAACTAACTATTCAGAGGCTATCTGTTAGCTTATATAGTCCGCATGAAATGTGGCAACAATGGTGCAACATTCTCGCGTGACAGTTCCAAGCAAGCAGGAGACGAGGCAAAAATTGCACCATGTTGCCACATTTCATGCGGACTATATAAGCTAACAGATAGCCTCTGAACAGTTAGTTTTGACCGAAAATCCGTCAGAGACGGATCGACGGTGGTAATTTTATTGCTCACACACATACACATTGAAAGACACAGGTTGTGCACCACCTTGGGAGGAATTCGGTTCTAAAGAACATTGTAAGAACGGTCACTCGGAAACCAGAATGATTCAAGGCAATGGGGTTGGGACCAAACTGGTAGGATATTGGCCACACCCGGAGTGGCCATGGCCCTGAGGGAAGGTTCTACCGGGGGGACATTTATCGAACCATACGACTTTGGGCAATATGGGTATCAAAATTCATGGTTTTTGATACTGGTGATGAAAATGGCCATTTTGAAGGATTGGCCACACCCGGAGTGGCCATGGCCCTGAGGGAAGGTTCTACCGGGGGGACATTTATCGAATCATACGACTTGGGGCCATATGGGTATCAAAATTCATGGTTTTTGATACTGGTGATGAAAATGGCCATTTTGACAGGATTGGCCACACCCGGAGTGGCCATTGCACAGTGTTCGGAATGGCAAAATTAAGAGGAATAAATTGATAACTCTTTTTTGACGTCCTAGCAAAATGGTGTCTTCGGAAGAGTTGTTGTACTTGATAAGGGCTATCTTTTGAAGTTATTGACATACAGGGTGACGACCTTCCAGGGTGTCTACCATAATTAACTTTGTTGGATGACGTTGTAGGGCAAAGTTGTAGAGGAGAAAAATTCATGAAGGTTGGCCGAAGGTGCCAAATTTGTAGCTCTTAATCTACTCGAGATATACGCCAGTTTTGCAAAAATGGTCCAAAAAGCACTTTTTTGTGATAACTTAAAATGTTAGCGTTTTAGCGGCCTACTATGTTCTGAAGAGATGTTTATGACATAAAATTACATATCTTTGCCGAAAACAGCAAAATGTTTTGAGCCTTAATTGAGGAGTTATAACCATTTTTAAGTGATTTTGAGCCTATTTTCAAGTTGCAATGTATTCAAAATGGCGCATTTTGGCGCAAAACCGAACAATGCACCTGAAAGTACACACTTTCAACTACATTTCCTGAAAATATCTCCGTGTATATATTTTTAGATATCTCAATTTGAATTTGCCGATTTTTAATCAATTTATTTATAAATGTTATACGAAATCATAATGAATACATGGTGAAAATCGGTAAATTGAAGGGTTTTTATGGAAATTACATTGTCTATGAAAAAATACGACAACCTTTCCAGAGTGACCACATATAAAAGGAAATACTTAATTTTAAATAAGAACAATTATTTAAAATTTTCACTTACATTATTTTTGGGAAAAACATGTATTTATTCATAATTTTAAAATGTGTATCATAATTTTAAGCATGAACAATGTTTTACTGCGGACGTCAATAATTAGAGTTCACGTGCGGTGATACGACCGTAAGATAATGGTCGCATGACAGCCGCAAGACAACCGCAGAACAAATTTTTGGCTGTTGTCAAAGGTTGCCTGGAGTTTTGAGCTGACTTTTTGGAAAATATTGAAAACAAACCAAGTTGACAGCCAAATCAACCAGAATTTCAGTTCAACTTGCTGATTTTTACACTGCGGTAATAAGGCGGCAACAATCTCCTGTCACTCACAGCGAAGGAGAAACGTGATTTTATCTCGTAATAAGCAATATTAAAATCGATCAATTTACCCTTTCAATTTACCGATTATTACTACGTTTAAATAAAATTCCGCTTAAAAATTATAAACAAATTGATTAAAAACCGTCAAATTCAAATTTAGATACAGTGGACTCTCTCGCTGTCGATATTGAAGGGACCGTCGAGAGCAGGAGTTATGAAATTATAGAACAAAAAATCAAAGCAATCTATTTGAAGGGACTGAAAAATTTATTGACAGCTGGAGTAATATTGATATCGAGAAGATCGACAACGAGAGAGTCCACTGTATCTCTAAATCGACACCGATCGACACGGAGATATTTTCAGAAAATGTAGTTGAAAGTGTGTACTTTCATGTGCATTGTTCGGTTTTGCGCCAAAATTCGCCATTTCGAAAACATTGCAACTTAAAAATATGCTCAAAATCACTTACAAATGGTTATAACTCCTCAATAAAGGCTCACAACATTTTGCTGTCTTGGGCAAAGATGTGTAATTTTATGTCATAAACAACTCTTCAGAACATAGTAGGCCGCTAAAATGCTAACATTTGAAGTTATCACAAAAAAAGTGCTTTTTTACCATTTTTGCAAAAATGACGTAGTAGATTAAGAGCTACAAATTTGGCGCCTTTGACAAACTTTCATGAAATTTTCTCCTCTACAACTTTGCGCAATACACCAAAGCCCTACAACGTCATCCAACAGAGTTAGTTTTTGGTTGACACCCTGGAAGGTCGTCACCCTGTATGTCAATAACTTTAAAAGATAGCCCTTATCAAGTTCAACAACTCTTCCGAAGACACCATTTGGCTAGGAGGTCAAATAAAGGAGTAATCAATTGATTCAAATGCCCTGAGGGAAGGTTTTACCGGGGGGATATTTATCGAACCATATAAATTGGAGCAATATGGGTATCAAAATTCATGGTTTTTGATACTGGTAATGAAAATGGACATTTTGGCAGGGTTGGCCTCAACCGAAGTGGCCATGGCCCTGGGGAAGGTTCTACCGGGGACATTTATCGAACCATACGACTTGGGACGGTACCAAAAACCATGAATTTTGATACCCATATTGCCCCAAGTCGTATAGTTCGATAAATGTCCCCCCCGGTAGAACCTTCCCTCAGGGCCATGGCCATTCCGAGTGTGGCCAATCCTGTCAAAATGGCCATTTTCATCACCAGTATCAAAAACCATGAATTTTGATACCCATATTGCCCCAAGTCGTATGATTCAAATGTCCCCCCGGTAGAACCTTCCCTCAGGCCATGGCCACTCCGGGTGTGGCCAATCCTGTCAAAATAACCATTTTCATCACCAGTATCAAAAACCATGAATTTTGATACCCATATTGCCCCAAGTCGTATGGTTCGATAAATGTCCCCCCGGTAGAACCTTCCCTCAGGGCCATGGCCACTCCGGGTGTGGCCAATCCTGTCAAAATGGCCATTTTCATCACCAGTATCAAAAACCATGAATTTTGATACCCATATTGACTTAAGTCGTATGGTTCGATAAATGTCCCCCCGGTAGAACCTTCCCTCAGGGCCATGGCCACTCCGGGTGTGGCCAATCCTGTCAAAATGGCCATTTTCATCACCAGTATCAAAAACCATGCATTTTGATACCAATATTGCCTCAAGTCGTATGGTTCGATAAATGTCCCCCCGGTAGATTCTTCCCTCAGGGCCAGGCCACTCCGGGTGTGGCCAATCCTGTCAAAATGGCCATTTTCATCACCAGTATCAAAAACCATGAATTTTGATACCCATATTGCCCAAAGTCGTATGGTTCGATAAACGTCCTCCCGGTAGAACCTTCCCTCAGGGCCATGGCCACTCCGGGTGTGACCAATCCTGTCAAAATGGCCATTTTCATCACCAGTATCAAAAACCATGAATTTTGATACCCATATTGCCCCAAGTCGTATGGTTCGATAAACGTTCCCCCGGTAGAACCTTCCTTCAGGGCCATGGCCACTCCGGGTGTGGCCAATCCTGTCAAAATAGCCATTTTCATCACCAGTATCAAAAACCATGAATTTTAACCCATATTGTCCCAAAACGTATGGTTCGATAAATGTCCCCCGGTAGAACCTTCCCTCAGGGCCATGGCCACTCCGGGTGTGGCCAATCCTGTCAAAATGGCCATTTTCATCACCAGTATCAAAACCATGAATTTTGATACCCATATTGCCCAAAGTCGTATGGTTCGATAAATGTCCCCCGGTAGAACCTTCCTCAGGGCCATGGCCACTCCGGGTGTGGCCAATGGCCTTTTCATCACCAGTATCAAAATGAATTTTGATACCCATATTGCCCAAAGTCGTATGGTTCGATAAATGTCCGGTAGAACCTCAATGGCCACAATATCCTACCAGTGGTCCCATTGCCTTGAATGGTGTGACCGTAAATGTTCTTTATCGGTCTCTGACGGATTTTCGGTCAAAACTAACTGTTCAGAGGCTATCTGTTAGCTTATATAGTCCGCATGAAATGTGGCAACATGGTGCAATTTTTGCCTCGTCTCCTGCTTGCTTGGAACTGTCACGCGAGAATGTTGCACCATTGTTGCCACACTTCATTCGTTGCTGACCCCTTCCGCAGTACCAAGCATGCAACATTTTCGTAACGCGCGACATTTTTCGTTTTTCTGGATTGACACCTCACCAGAATAGAGCCCTTAGGACAAAGTTCTTTGTCAAAAAAAATCCAATATTAAAATCACTCAGGTATCATGCAACTCAGAAATATCACACAATTTGTACTCCTAACAACCAATGTTGGAGAAGAAAAAGAAGTTTGGAAAAAATAAGTTACACATGAATTTGGGGCCTTTCTATGGTGTGCTTCTCAATAGGTCCAAAATATAGACAACTTCCCAACGACTTGTTACCAAATTTCAATAAATACAAATCCTCGTGTTCCTGCAGCCATACGAGAGGGGTGTTTCACCCGAAGTTAGGCCAAAACCCGTTCAACGGTGACGACCAGCAGGCCTTTGATTTATCCTGCATCGGAACGACCTCCTCCAAAAAAAGGACAAGGCCAATAATGATCCCCCTTCCATTTTCGCCCCAAGCCCACAATTGTCATGTTAGTGGTCAAATTGGGGGGTGGCAAATCGAGCGAATAAATTCCTGTCCGAAGAACCCGTAACGGGTAATGGTGGGTTTGTTCGTCCGACACCGACTATAAAACCACGGAACGACACTCCAAACAGGGGAGAATCCTGGGTTAGGGATCCATATGTCGCAGTTCGCTCCTGGTGGGGGTGAAATCTGCCAGGTCTTTTGCGTTGATGGCTGGGATTTTGTTCCTCGCAATCTGGGATGTGTTAGTTTAGTTGATGGTGAACGATTAAAGGGTGATCGGGACTGGGGTCATATGGGATAAAGGTGGCACGTGGCTTTGTTTTGAAGTTGTTACATACACAGCAAAAAAAAGTTGAATTTTGGAATGTTGAAAATTTGGTAGGTTGAATTTTACTCATTTTTTGATTAATATTACTCAAAAAATGTGTAAAAATGTGAACCTGATGAATATTCATCAGAAACTGATGAAAATTCACCAATTCCTGATGTAATATTACACATTATTTTTGCCACAAGATCTGTCACCATTTCCTGATGAATATTACCATCATTTTTTTTTCTGTGTAGTCACCTTAGTAATATCAACACTTTTAATGTCATAATTAATTGGTATGTTTTGAGTGCTAAGTTGTCAGAGGTTATCATTCTCATGCTTAAAACTAGAACAGAAACGTTGGTTTCCAAAAAGATCATTGTGAACTTCCAACAATAATCGCTTAAAATCGTCCTGACAGCGCCTACCTGGATATTCCATTTTCCAACGTGCGTTGAGATTGCTCTGACAGCAGTACACGCAAAACGTATTTGCCCGCGCCAATCAGTGCTGCGATTTTCACCGCTTGCTACGCCTCCCCCTACACCTCATGTCAACAACCGTCCGAGTCCTTATTCAAACAACAACAGCACCGACTGGTGAAAGCCAAACAGGACGCGCGTCATTACACCCCGGTGTTTCGATGCTCTTTTTTGGTCCCTTTAGAGGACTTTGTCAAGTATTTTGAAACAATTTTTAAAGATTGCATTGAATGTTGCACGCAATAAATTTCATTTTGCATTCAACATTGAGTGCAAGTTTTAAATAATAAACGTTGAAAAGCCTACTTCCAGGCGTATTTTCCCCCTTTTCGGAACTTGAAGGGTTTCGAATCCGTGCTCTTTCCACGCACTCAAATCCATGATTATTTGCTACCAATTTGCTGATTGACTGTCTGTTCGGATAATGTGCCCACTTTATGGGACATCGAGAACCAACGCGTCCATGAATCATGTTGAAGCATTTTTGTCCCCACAAATCTCTGGCAGCCAGGTGATGGATGGATACTCTCACCCCCTAACCATGGCGTCGAAAGCGTCAACAGACAACAGTATGGCGCAGCTAATAAATTATGACCCAGAACCTGCCGGGATTAGTATTCCTTTGAAGTGTGTCTCGTCACGAAGACAAAACGGCACGCTATCTAGAGCGCGGGAATGACTAATTTATTTTCCAAACGGATTATTATGCAAATTTCGGCGGGGAAGGGGAAGTGCCAAATTATCTGATTTCAGAGAGAGTGAGAAAGTGAGTGGGAAATGAGTTCGGCACCTTAGGCTAATTTTGCGAAATTAGAAAAACGCTAATTTGGCTTTCGCTCTATTAAGGGTACGTGCTTTGGAACGGTGTCGTCCTGGCAGATCTTTGGGGAGTTTTTGCAAGAAGGAAATTGATTTTGGACGCTGATAGCGAAAATGCCGTCATTATTTAAAAAAAGGCTCAAACGTTGCTGGATGATAGCAATCTAAAACACTTTAGGAAAATTGGGTTTATGTTTATTAGTTTTTTTCCGTATGCGAATTTTCTGTTCATTTATGTTAATGTGAAGATTCTTAAGAATTTATGCAACCATTTTGGAACCAAAAAGTCTTCAAAATCCTCTAACTTTTCAGAATCATAGATGAACCTTTGAATTATCCTGAATCATGAGAATGTCTGAATTCCAAATAATTCTAGGAATATAATAATCAGAAAAAATCTTAACGTAGAAATTTCAGAAAACATGTACCTAAATGAGGAGTTCTCTTGAATTTTGCCAAAAAATCGTTTTTTGATTTTGGTATTTCTTTCGATTTGGATGAAATTTTGTCCATCGATTCCTTAGGTCCAAATGAGCCATTTTGCATCATTGGTTTCTTGGCTGTTCATAAAAAGAAAAACTATAGCTTGAAAAAAGGATTTTCTGGTCGATTTCGTGTCTTTGAAAAAAAAAAAAAGTATTTTAAATTCCCAAAAAATGTTGAAATAAAGCGTTTTCGAAAAAATTCATAATGATTTTTTTTTTGAAGCAGTGTCTTTGGTTTGGCCGTTTGGCCTTGCAATGAATTGAAAATATAGAAATTGAGTTTTCTAATTGTTTCTTTTGATACGATTTTTAAGTGAAACTCGTGAAATGTTAATCCATTATTTTTTTTTATTTAAAATCACTTCTTACATTACTAACTATTCTTCCCGAAGCGTCTCAATTATATCCTACAACTTTGCCAAAGACACCAAATCGATCAGATAGTAAAGAATGTTAAGGATTAGCTTAAAAAAGAATATATTCCAGAAATGATATGAAAATTTTCAGCTCTAAAATATTCTTAATTTCATGGATGTGAAATATCTTGACATTTCTAGAATTTCAGAAAAATCAAATATTCAAATATCAAATATTCTAAACATCTTTAGTTTTAAATTTAGGCCGTTGCAAATATTTTTTGAAGTTTATGTCCCTCGTCTCTGACCAAAGTCGAGGGGGGGGGGGGTGGAAAAAAAATAAAAATGTTTAAAAATTGAATTTACGAGCCATGGTTTCAACATTTCAATGAAAAAAGTGTTTTAAAATGCATTAAACACCTGTCCAGTTGTTTTGCAAGCATTAGTTTCCAAAATATCTAAGTATTGACGAAAATTTCTTGTTTCGCGAAAAAAAAGTTTTTGCGGTGCTGTGCATTGGAATTTCATAAAAATTCTAAATATTTTTAATGCAGCCCAAACATGTTAAATATGATTATTGATTATTGATTATTGCAGAAAAATGCATTTTAGATTGTTTTCAGTTGATTTAACTTCTATTTTCATTGAAATTTTTAAGTTTTTTGAAAAAAGGGGGCGACATAAACTTTGAAAAATATTTGCAACGGCCTTATTTCTAAGAAATAAAAAAATTATTCAATGTGCATGGCATTCTCAGGTATTTTTATAATCCAAAGACACTTTGGTATCTTAAATATTTTTGGTTAACATTTGAATAATATAAGAACAACAAGGTAATAAATGGACTGTACCTGTACCCTAGACATGTCAAGCTTCTGAAAAAAAAAGACAATGCTAAATATTAAAATTCCGTAATAACTTTTAAATAGGGCATATTTTGTCTTGTTCTAGCCCAAGGAAATGCCCTATTGAAAAGCTAATGCGGAAATCATGATCTGATTTGATCTTTTTTGAACTATATAAATAATTTACTTTCAAAGAACAATATGAAACTCAGGATCTAAAATACCAAGCAAATCCTGAGAATATTCAGCTGTGAAGATTTTGGACACAGAAATCCTTGGATTTATACAAAGCTTCTTAAATTATTTTCTTTACTTAGACAATTTCATGGATTGCAGGAAATTTTATAAATCTTTGCATTAGTTTAATTTTGATCACTTTTTAACATAATAAGATTTTTTTGGGTTAAAAGTAGCACATACTCGAAACCTCTTCGATATTAGCTAGATAATCCTCGTGTTCAACCTTATCCTTCTGGTATGTACATAAATCCGATCTAATTCCACCCCACCTCGCACCCAACTAAAACCAATCACCGTAGTGGAGTCCGGAATGTCACTGTGTGTGTGTTCTTGTTTGAAACCTGGTGTGGTGGCGTTTGATCTGCATAGTCTGAACTCTCCCCTTTAGCCACCCTCGCGTTGACCCCGCCCCCTCTCCGCCGGATGTTACATTAGTCTCCCCCCCCCCCCCTCTTCGTCCAAATTCTTTGAAGCCAGAAACTAATTACAATTCCCACCTTTCGTCTCTCTTTTTTCATCAATCCCACTTCAATTGCTGCACCAGGTTGGTGGACTGGCCAAGAACCCGCTGGCAGGACTGGCCGCGCTCGGGCTCGCCGGTGCCATTCCGACCAACACGGGTGGACTGAACCCCACAGGTGAGTTGGGTGTGTATGATTTTTACTTTTTTTATTTATCTATTTTTAATTTCGCTGATGTCGCTACAATCATACATTTTTATATGCGCTAATTGGAGAGTCGCACTGGTTTGAGGTGCTTGGTGATTGGATTGCTTTTTGGAAAATGGTCATCTCGAACCAGTGCGATGATCTTCGGTTGAATCGATTGGTGAACTGCTGCTATTCTAACTGATTTCTGATTTCTCTTAAAAATATCTTTTTAAGTTCATTAATCTCAAATTTGATTTAAGCCAATTAGATTGTTTTTGTTGCAATGTTTAAGGTGAAACGGGACGCCAGTTCATGAACAACTTCTGTTTTACTAAAATTAATTTCTGAACTCGACAGATCTTTATATTTATCATCTTTAACAGACAGATTTTGTTTAAATTACGGCATTTTCCTTAAAAGTTCTTCAAAAAACTCGAGTCGTGGTGCCAATATGACGCTGCATTCCCGTTTCACCGTAATGATTTTTCAAGTCATTAATACTCGCTTTCTGCTTAATTTTTCAATTCGATTTTTATAAATTCATGGCTTTTTTCAAATTTTGGAATAACTTTTAAATAGAACCGAATAGCTCAGATTCTTTTCATTTATATTTTTAAAATTATTTTTGATAGACTCATTTTGATTATCCTAACCATTAAATGATAAATGTATTTTTTTTTTGAGATTATAGAGCTTTTTGAATTTATAAGATATTTTAATTTTTTTAATTCAGAATATTTACTGTCTCAAATATTTTTTTCATTCAAACATTTTTTAACTGACTGACAAAAAGTTGTTTTTTCATCTTTGAATGACTTTTGGTTTCTTCATGTTTTTAAAATAAGAAAAACACATTCACAGCATGTTTTTTATTTAAATATTGAAAGTACCTAGTTTACCAGTTTAACAATTTGATTTTTTTTGAAAAAAGTTTTTTAAATGGTTTTGTAAACATCGTAAGATTTTTTCAAAAAGAATTACATTTTTACTATGCCAACATTTTTAAAATATTTTGATTCGCATTGTAAAGTTTGAATTAATGATGTGTGTTTAGAATAATAAGTAGAAAATCAAGTAGAAAATGAATTTCATGATTTTCTTTCCCCTTTACATATTTCCGAAAAAAAAACTTATATGATAAAACTTGTAAATCAATTCTTATTTATAAATATTTATTTTTCCTGATTTCGTCAGATGGAACACTTTCAGTTCCATTTTTTTATTGTAGACTTTTCATAACATTATTGGAATCATGCCCTATGCATTCTGTGATACTCTTTGCTCTTTATTTTTGAAAGATTAGCTGAAAACTTGGGCCCTCAAAAAAAATAAACGATTTAATCAAGAATTAATTTTTTTTCAATTTGCTTTGCTATTCTTCTATCTACTTACTAAAAAAAAAAAATTTGATTTTAAATATTCAAAATTCTATTAAAGAATTAGTTTCAAATAAAATTTTATAAAATTTCTGAACACAGTCAAATGTATATTACTGTGAGACTTTAACTGAGCAAAAACTTTTAATATTTTTTTCATGAAATAAAATTTGCCTTTCAAGTTTAATTTAACGAGTTTTTGAATGTTCAATTTGAAAAAAAGGAAGATTATCAATTTTGAGTGCTTTCAAAATGTTTTTTTTTAATCCTACAAATTTGAACTTTAAATAAAAAAAAATATTGGCCTAAGTTACAAAATACCATGTTCAAATTTCCGTATCGAAAGCTGTTTTTTTATCAACAGAGAACACCATTTCTAAGTTTAGTTTCAAAATTATCAAATCTTACTTCCTTGGAATGGAAATAATTATTCCGATTTTTCCATACAATATTAAAGTTTCAATATTGATATTTTTGTCCCTTGATGTTTGTGTTATGGTCAAAGTTTATTTAAATTTGTTTTAAAACTTTATTAAATTTCCACGAATTATCTACGATAAGTTAACATCTCTGAAAATATTGATATTATTAAAATGTCTACGTTGTGTTCAATAATTCAGTCATTCCAGGATTCCGAACCCGAATTTCTTTTCTCTTTTGCACAAAATATCCTTACAATGTACGCTAGACAAATTTATTTTAAGATTTCCATTTTTCAAATTATATAGTTTTTAGAAATTCTTAGACATCTGATATTGCTAGTATTTTTTTCTTTTTGTGTCGTTCTGTGAGAATATGAAATTAATTGTTCCTTATATTCTCATTTACCAACATAACATTCAAAAAATTTAAAAATAAGTTGCACCAATCGATTCGCTTTATTCCATTTCTTGTTTGTTTAATTCTGCACAACAACCACCTAAGTTTATCATTTTTCGCTAATCCACACCTTCCGACTTGTTCTCACCCCTCACAAAAACCCCGCCCGACCTGAACCCTCAATCCCCCTTCCTTGTACCCCCTCTTCTCATCACTGTGACCCGCCGCCCCGTGGCCCGCCGTGGTTTAAAACGTTAGTTTCTCCCCCGTCTGTCGCCTCGCCCATAGCCCTGGCCGCGCTGGCCGGCTCCCAGCTGCGGACCAACAACAACCGCAACGCGGCCGTGGCCCAGGCCGCCGCCGCCCAGGTCCAGTCGCAGTCGCACGAGATGACGGTGCCAAACGACCTGATCGGGTGCATCATCGGCAAGGGCGGCACCAAGATCGCCGAGATCCGCCAGATCTCCGGCGCCATGATCCGGATCTCGAACTGCGAGGAGCGGGACAGCGGCAACACCGACCGGACCATCACCATCACCGGCAATCCGGACTCGGTCGCGCTGGCGCAGTATCTCATCAACATGAGGTAAGTGGAAACCACTATTTTTGATGACTTCTTATTTTCATTCGGTTTTGGACGTCTCAAAGGGGCGGCCAATTGATGGACTTGGCCGAAAAGAGTGGGGGGAAAATGCAGACTAGTGCGTCTCTAGCGTTGTAGTCCTCTTGTATATTAACTTTGTTCTACTTCTACTTTACCGACAACACTACCTACATGTAGAGTCGCTCTCTGTCGTATCTTCTTGTTAAAGTTTCCGCTGGTTGTACAGAATCGTAGACCTCCCGATGACCGTGTGTTTTTCGTTTTCGTTTGGAGAAGAAAACTGTTTAATTTCGTTCGATCGTATACCGTTCCTAACTGCTACAGAACTGTGAAAAGGATTCGTCCCCAATTTGAAAAATACCAACAACTTTGTGCACTCTCTCACAACTGAACTTCCCAAAAAACTTCCTTCAGCCAGCCATATCCCGCCATAACTCCGCCCAAAACTTAATCAAGCTCTAAACATCGTCGTTGTGACTCCACGCCGCGCGTCATCATCCGATCATCATGCTGCATAACAATCGCACCAACACCACCACCACCACCATTCATTCAAGAGATCCTTCAAGTTCTTCTCCTCCCGTTCCGAGTGCAAATCCTGTGATCCGAGACTTCCTGAGACCCCCTTGCATTTTGTTCAACGCAACAACACTTTCCTCCAAACGTACTAACTCCACCACTCCACTGTCGTTAATCTGTGTAATTTGAGATGTGTCATCTAAAAAAAAACAAAATACGCTAAATCAGACAGTTCACACACACACACACACACACACACACACACACACACACACACACACACACACACACAAACGAAGAGTTTTGAAAATATTATATAAAACTGCCGCTTGGCTGTTTTGTTTACTAAATTTGAATTGGTTTTTTTTATGCTCAATCTTCATTATTCGTCAAATTTATTAATAGATCATCCCTCGAAGTCACACAGTAAAAAAATCTGTTTATTTGGAAGGTGAAAAATTTGTAGCTGTAATTTTACCTCAATTTAGACTGAAAATGTGGTAAAACACTTAAATGTGGTGAAATTACACAATTTTAGAGGTAAAATTACACATTTGTTGTCTTAAAAGATGTACCCATTACCAGATATAATATTATCATGTTTTTTACTCTGCATAAAAGTTTAAAATAATTTACAGAGATATTTCAAATTTCAAATAAATTTTAAAAAAATGTAGCAATATTTTATTTGACAACAAATGTTATCATGTTTTACACACTCAGAAATCTACTTTATTTTTATGCTCAACACAGCAAAAAAATCCGATTGTAAAATCGCATGCAAAAGCATGCACATCACCTTCGTCAAAATAAACACTTAATGTTACACACTGCATGTGCAATTTTTGTAAACACAAAAAAAAAAGTTGCAACCGATGGGATTCAAACCCAGCTCCAACAGTGAGGACTGGTGCCTTAGCCCGGTCGGCCATTAGACCGATGGAGAATGGAAAGGATAAACGCATATATGAGCATGACATTTCAGTCAAGCAGGTTTCCCATACTGATGAGCTACATATTTTAGGATTTTTATTACACAGGATTTCATAAAATATTGCAAAATTTATTATACACGCAGCATGATTACTACTATATTTGCTGTGAATGTCTGTTGTCAGGGCCGTAGCCAGGATTTTTGTTCGGGGGGGGCTTGGGTTCAAAAATTCAAAGGTTATGGAAATCAGTAAATCAGAAATTCCATTTGTTTAAATTCACCTGGCTAACGGTAAGATTATTGAGACGAATTATAAAACTGTAAAATAATGTATGCAAAAAAGATTAAAAAAAAACTTCATCCTATGTTTAAAATAAAATAAATTGAAGAAATTGCTTCATCAAAAATCCACTTTTTTTCATATACCATGTTTATATATAAGGATTTGAAAAGAAAGTAATTTTCTTACGTTTTCTTGGATTGTTGAAATTTAAACGAATTTCATGAAAAACTGTCCGCTAGCAAATTATCGTTAAATTTAAAATATACCCTAAATAAATTTGTGATCAAAAAAAATGCCAGAAGAATGTTAATTTATCTCACTTATGTATAATTTCGTTTATCAACAAATCTGGATGAAAAACTTATGAACAAATAAAAAAAATAAAAATAAATTTCTACTATCTAATTTAAAACCGTTTAGATTGAAATTTTTAGCTGTGTGTATATTTTGATGGCAAATTTTATAATTAAAAACTATGAAGTGAAAAAAATTGTTGCACGATTTTTAAACAAAATAAAACTCATAACTTAACTTTTCTTGAAATTTTATTTTAAAAAACATTAACACTGTTTTATTAAAATTGTTTTAGGGCTATTGAAGCTATTGCTTATTTTCTAAATATAATGCATCCTCTCCCAACTAAAAAAAAGTTTAAGTACTGGTTATATTAAATTCCGTTTTTTTTACTGAATTTTAATGTATAAAGAGATAATAAGAAATGTTAAATAAATAGCGCCGCAATATTTACTAAAAAAATGCATTTATTTGAAGCAAGCTTAAATCATAGTTTGATTTTTACCGATAAAATCAAACAAAAAAAATGCTGAAAAATTGCTTCAGAATTTTGAGTATTGATAAAATCATGCAAATCGTTGAAAATTTTTAAATCAGATCCTTATTTCTAAAAGTTTTTTTTATAGCAAATAATATATGGTTGAGTGCTGTCAAAATTTTATCTTCGAATAAATATAGTTCAATTTTTCCTTTAACCCTCTACTGCCCAAATTTTTTTTTCGAAAATATTTATTTTTCCCTTGTTTAGGAGGTCATTTTGAGCAACTTTTGTTCTACAAAAAACTTTACTTCTCTTGTTTTATGTTTATCTTGTTTTATTTTTAGTATTTTAATTTGCATTTATCTTCTTAGTTTATGTTTGTTTTTGGTAGTATTTGGCCTATTCTACCACCTGATATAATTTCATTTTGCCTATCTAATTTTTTCACGTTTTTACCGTCACTTTTTAAAATTTTTGCATGTTTTTCACATTTTCTGCTATATAATGGCACCATCATCATTTAAATTGCAAAAAAATGCGTAGAGGCATAGTCCGGGACACTAGAAAAATTACTGCATACTTCTTTTTACTGAAAATATAGGAAATTATAGTAAAAAACACAGCCAAAGTTGACCTCTAAAAAAATAACATTTTTAAAAACATTGGCAAAGTCACATAAAACAACTAAAACTTCCAACACTGAAATTTTCTAAAATTTTAAGAGTTCTGCGTACCAATGCATTTTAAAGATCAAAAATCGGTTGAAAAATTGATTTTTGGCGATTTTTAAGATCGAAGCCCGTCTAAAGGCGGGGTTAGGTTGTAGAGGGTTAATGTGACTGAACAAACAGTTCAATTCCAAATTGAAAAAATCCAGCAAAGAGTATCACAAAATGCTTATAATAGTAGTTTATGCAACAAGTTGCAAAAAGAGGATTTTTTCAGCACGAGTCGAACATTTATCCAACGAGGTTAACCAAGTTGGATAAATACGACGAGTGCTGAAAAAATCAAGTTTTGCAACGAGTTCCATACAACATTTTTTGCAATTCCGAAAAACACCTATTGAGTGAAATTTTAAGTCAAATTTTCATGTGTTTTGTCAATAAATCGTTTAAATTTTAAAAAATGTTGAAAAGTGTTACTTTTCGAAACAAGTGCTGAGAAGTTCATTTTTTCAGCACCTATTTCAGTGTTGAAAAGTAGAACTTTTCAGTATTTATTTTGAAAAGTGTTGCTATTCGATTCTGTTATTTTTGGTACAGAAAAGTAGGCTATTTCGTCGTTCAAGAATGACAGGAAAAGTAAGTAGTTTCACGACGGAATTGCAAAAACATTATTATAGGTATGCTGGAGTCAAAATAAATTCATAAAAAACATTTATTTTTCAAATAAAAATATGTCTTTTCCGATTTTCGACCAAAAATCCTAAATTCACAGTAATTTTCAAAGAGCACTATTCATTAAAAAAAATTAAATAAACACTATCCAATGTATTGAAAATAGTGTTCAAACAATTCAGCAAAGTTCTCAAATGAGAATTTGTTTTTAACCATGAAGAACCGTTAAAGATTTGTCTACATACTCGTTCCTGAGACACAGCTTCTTGAAATTTAAAATAAGATTGTGCGATGAAAAATATAAATACATATAAACACGATTAACACATTGAAATCTTCAATTATTTTTATTGCTGTCCGAACTGTATTTTAATCTGAAGTGAGTTTTGATAGAAAATATGAGTGTACATGAAAATAGGAGAAAAATGTTTCACTAAACTGTTGGTAAACATGGCTGTGTTGGTTCTAGGAACGTCTAATGCTCTCTTAATCTTTTTTAGCAAAATAAAAATATATGTATAACAATATTTTTTCATTTCCTGATTTGACTAATAAAAATGATGTAAAATTATATAGGTTTTTATATTCAAGCAATATCGTGACACTGGAAACGAAATCCTACAAATTTTAGGATTTAGAAACTTTTTATCTACGAAATCTGGTTCAATGAAAAGTCAAGAAAACATTACATAAGAATGATTAAAACAATGAGGTTTTTCCTGTAAATCTTATCTACGTCTGGCATTTTGCTACTAGAACCATATTTAACATTCAAAATGAAATAAAAAAAATTGCCCTATCATGCTAGTAAGGAGCGCGGAAGGAACGTAAAATTCCATAAAAAAACGCTCAAGCAATGGACAACGAAAGGGTCACGAAAATATTTTGTCAGGCGGTAAGCAGCTGAAAGAGAACAGAATCAAAAAGTGGTTTTTGACGTTTCTTCGAGCGCTAATTGTTTGCAATATTTTTTGATGAAAAAAATCAAATAACTTGAGTTTGTTTGTTTGAATGCGACTGAAAATTTTAAACGCTTGAAAAATGTTGAATATGCTAAAAAAATATTAAAAATCCATTATTTCCTAAAAACGCAGAGTCGAACATTTAAAGGATAGAGTTTGCTTTTAACTGAGTGTGAAGTTAAAAATTAGAGAAAACCATTACAATAATCTTTCGGGAAAAAAAACTGAAAAACTCAACAATTTATAAATTGTAGAATTCAATAATAAAATTATTAGTCCATTTCAAATATTTAGGAATTCAAAATTTTTAGAATAAGGTAATTCTAAAACCAAAAACAATAAAAAAACGCAAATTTTACAAAATAGAAAATTTCAAATTTAGAGGACATAACAAAAATAAAATTGAGCATTCCAAAATTCAGTAATTTAAGAATTTCTAAATTCAAATATTCCAAAATACAAAGTAAAAACACATTGAAATAAAGAAAATTAAATCAAAAATTATAAAAATTGTGAAATTTTTAATTTTAAATTAGGCCACTGCGAATATTTTTTAAATTTCTCTCGATTCTGACCAAGGTCGAGGAGGCGGAGCAAAAGCAAATAACAAATATATTAAAAAATTAAATTATAAAATATGGTTTTATTATTTTAAATGTGTTTTAAACTGCATTTTGTAACAGTTGTTTTGCATCCTAAGTTTTCAAAATATCCGGCTGGTGACGAAAACTTTTTTTCTGTACTGTACATCGAAATTTTAGAAAAAATTAAAATATTTTCAGCGAGGCAAAAAATGCCGTATTATTGACGCAAGAAAACGCACTTCGATTTGTTTTCTACATAATGGTGAGTTATTTGAAACAAATGTTTTATTTGTCCTTCGAATTTTCGGACAAGTTGCAGGAGAGGCAGAAATATGAAATTAAAAAAATATATATATTCAGAATTTTTTATTATTAAAAAATTAAAACTCTGAAATTCTAAATCTAAAGATGCTGGAAATTCAATAAATCAGAAAGTTTGAAGTTTGAAAACAGAAAAATATAAAAATAAAATATAGTGAGAAAATTCAAAAATCATTGAAAAACACTCCAAATATAAACTTTATAATAAATTAAAGAATTTAAAAAAATAATCAATAAATATTCAAACTAATAGAAAAAATATATTGGGAATTTTTAGTTTTAATTTAATGATTTTTTTCATTCGAGCAAATCTCTACGAAATCGGCCAGTTTCGGCAATTTTTATTTTTTGTATTTTTTGATTTGGCTCAAACTTTGTGGGGGCCTTTCCTATGACCAAATAAGCTATTTTGTGTCATTGGTTCACCCATACAAGTCTCCATACAATTTTGGTTGCTGTCCATATAAAAATGGTACGTAAACATTCAAACAGCTGTAACTTTTGAGTGAATTTTCTGATCAATTTGGTGTCTTCGGCAAAGTTGTAGGTATTGTTAGGACTATTGAGAAAAAATAGGTACACGGATTTTTTTTTTGCTTTTTAATAAACTTTTGTTTCACAAAACTCAATTTTCCAAATTCAATTCCTCAACTTTTGAGCCATAGAGAAACATGGTCCAAAAATCTGCCGCCAAGTTATGATTTTTTGAAAAAATAGTGATTTTTGGAAAAAAAAAATCGAAATTTAATGCAAAAACATTTAACGTAATTTTTTAATGTAAAATTGAACTTGCAATCGAAAAGTACATTGCAGATTCTTTGAAAAAAGGGCTCCGTTTTCAAGATATAGCCACCGAAAGTTTGATTTTGGCGAAATATTTTATATTATATTATTTATATTTATATTATTATATTTTTAAAAATAGTGACCATGAGTGACCATATCCAAAAATATTTTTTGAAAAGTTCAGAAAATTTGCAATGAAATTGTCTAAGAGACATTGAAGATTGGACATCTGGTTGCTGAGATAATGCGGCTTTAAGAAAAAGAATCAGGAAATTGAAGTTTTCTAAGTCTCACCAAAACAACCCACCATTTTCTAATGTCGATATCTCAGCAACTAATGGTACGATTTTCAATGCTATAACATGAAACATGAAAAAATAAAAAAAAATATTTTTATTTACTTGATTTTAAAATCAAATTCGGCTTCTGCCACCTCATTTCAGTCAAATTCAATATTCCATCACCGCCATTATGACCGCTTCCTTAAAATCACTTTAGAAAAGTGCAGTACTTAAGCTCGAAAATTAAAAATAACACACTTTTTTTCGTGATTCGATTTTTTGAAGTCAAATTATTGCAAGGTCTGCGGGAAATTGAGGCTGGGCTGAACTTTATTTGACCTAGGCTCTCTTTTAGACACTTTTTCTTCTTTCTTCTTTGAAAGATAGCCCAACGTCTCAGTGTAGGATAGATTTTGCACCAAAGTAAAACGATGTTCAAATATGCAGCTCAATTGTTAAATGTTGGATATATATTCCACAAAGTTTTTGCCCGTCAATGGACACAAAAATTACATAGTTTGATCAATGTATTCTAGATTCTCTATATCTAACAATCTAATTCTGGGAGAATGAAAGAGAACACACAATCATCGATTTAAAATTATTTTTTTTCATAGTACATAATAAAAAAATATGGGAAAAATTTCGGGGGGGGCTGCAGCCCGGTAGCCCCCCCCCTGGCTACGGGCCTGTCTGTTGTCCTGACAACAGTTCAAGAGTTTATTTATTTATTTATTTGCGTTTAAGGACCACTTAACTCAAGAGTCATTCGGGTCCGAAGTTCAAGAGTTTATGAACGTTGCTTAGCAATGTATACAATGTTTATTAAAATTTTACCCTCATGCCGCAAAGTAATATTTCTCGAAATCCATTGAATGAATTGCATTAATTCTTTTAGGATGTTTACTGATTCTAATTAAAATTTCATCCAATTTGATCAAGTTAATAAAATAAAAATCACGAATTTGTTCTGGCAGGAAAGGGATTTAAAAAAAAGTTTATTGATGAAAGATTTTGATTTTTTGCCTTCCTCACTTTACTGAGGAAAGGCTATAAAATCACTTGAAAAACGAACTTCTTAATTTGACCTCCTAGACCCACCTTCACGTATACATATCGACTCAGAATCAAATTGTCTCTGTGTGTGTGTGTGTGTGTGTGTGTGTGTGTGTGTGTGTGTGTGTGTGTGTGTGTGTGTGTGTGTGTGTGTGTGTGTGTGTGTGTGTAGGGATGTGGGTCTGTGCACCAAAAAATATGCACTCGATTATCTCGGCGCTGGCTGAACCGATTTGGACCGTTTTGGTCTCATTCGATCCGTCTTGGGGTCCCATAAGTCGCTATTGAAAATTATAAAGTTTAGTTAAGTACTTCAAAAGTTATGCTAAAAACGATTTTGACAAAAGTCCGGAAGATTGTAAAAGGGTGGTTTTGTAAGAAAACCCGCCATGCTATACATTTTAGAAAGGTAATAAAGAGACATTTCCAACGCGTCAAAAACATCTATGATCTGACAACCCTATCAAAAGTTATAAGTACTTAAGTGTTATTTATGCACTTTTTGGACGCCGGATCTCAGATATTTTGATAAAAACGTTGTCCGGATCTCTCATACGACCTATCGTTGGATAGGTAATCAAAAGACCTTTCCAACGCGTTCAAGACATTGAAGATCTGACAACCCTATCAAAAGTTATAAGCATTTAAGTGTTATTTATGAACCTTTTAGAGGTCGGATCTCATATATTTTGATGAAAACGTTGTCCGGATCTACCATGCGACTTGTCGTTGGATAGGTAATCGAAAGACATTTCCAACGAGTTCAATAGATTGCAGATCTGACAACCCTATCAAAAGTTATACGCACTTATGTGTTATTTATGAACTTTTTTCAGGCCGGATCTCATATATATTGATGAAAACGTTGTCCGGATCTATTATGCGACTGATCGTTGGATAGGTAATCGAAAAACCTTTCCAACGAGTTCAATAGATTGCAGATCTGGCAACCCTATCAAAAGTTATAGGCACATAAGAGCCCTGAATTATGATGATCTTACTACCCAATCTGATGGTATGAATCAAGTTGTTAGAACACTGAAAGGTCCGTCCTTTTGTATCTATTTTGGATAGCATTACTCTCTAAATGTGAGGAAGGCACCAACCACCTAAGGGTGGATTAAGTAACGTTTTTTTAAATCAGGTTGAATTAAAAAATTCATTTTTTTTAAGGCAAAATCCATGATAAAGAAAAATGAACATGATTTATGTTAAATTTGTCCTTCAAATCCAACTCAATAAAATTGCGCTATTCAAGAAATGTTTGAGGGGCACATGCTTTCCAGCAAATGCTCAAAATAAATTAAAAAAAATCAGCGCTGAATTCGTTATTCTTTTATCAAAGTTTTGTTAAGTTTTCTTAGTTGTATTGAGGTTGCTTTGAAAAAATAATAACTTCTCTTAAAAAAGCTCTAAATAATCCATTTTGTCTCCAAATCATACAAAAAATAAATTGAAAAGAAAAAAAAAACTTGTTGTTTTGTAATGAGCGCCAAGCAAAAGAAGAAAAATTAGCGCACGTAATTCGGTGTGATTAACTTACAATTTCTCATGATGTTTATTTTAAGTCAAAAATTTACATTGCATGCACAGTAAAAAAATAGTGTAAATTTGGAAGGTGTAATTTTGGAAGTTTAAATATTACCTCTTTTTAGATGTAATTTTACCTCAATTTAGATTAAAAAGTTACATTACACCAGCAAAATGGTAAAATTACACATTTTCAGAGGTAAAATTACACAATTATTGAATGTTCAAGCAGCTGTTTATTTTTTTCGCTGCCTGAAATAGTACTTGGAATTTTGGATGTTTATCATCGAAGAAAATTTAATGGTTTGCCATTTTTCTTTACAAAACTTCACTCCCTTGTGGACCACCGATCAGTGAGGTACTCCTGGATTTTAGCTCCTGAAAAGTGCTTAAAAAGTGCAAAAAATGCCTCAGGGCAAGAAAAAGAGGCGGTCCTCACCAGCAGGATCGGCAGATTTGAAGAAGCTAAAAAATGCCGAAGCGCTACCTGCAAAGCCAGGCAGTTTGAGCAAGGACGCTCAAAATTCGTCTGGAAACCAGTTCGCTACCCTCCCTGTGGACGTGAGCGAGAAGGAAGAATTTGAACGACGGGAAAAGTTGCCACCCATTTTGTGAAAACATCGTCATCGGATTCGGTGCGAAAGTGGCTGACCGGGTTTATCAAATCTGGTGCTTTACGAGCTTCCATTCGCTTGTGTGCTGATGGACTCAAAATTCTGCTACCTACCAGAAAGGATTACAACTACGTTCGGGATTTCCTGAACAACACCAAGATTGAATACTACAGCCATGACGATCCAGGTAAACGCCCCATGAAACAGGTCCTCCGAGGCCTGTACGACATGGATGTGAGTGTGCTGAAAGAAGAGCTCAAAACTCTTAAGTTGAACGTGATCGAAGTCTTCAAGATGACGAGACATAACAAGGACATCAAGTATCGTGATCAACTGTACCTGGTTCATCTCGAGAAAGGATCGACAACGCCTTCTGAGCTGAAAGCAGTTCGGGCAATTTTCAACATCATCGTGACTTGGGAACGTTATCGTCCAGTGCACCGTGACGTGACACAGTGTTCGAACTGCTTGCAGTTTGGACATGGTGCGAGGAACTGTTTCATCAAAAGTCGTTGTGCAACCTGCGGAGGTGAGCACAAAACTCAAGCTTGCGAAACAATCAACGAGAACATCGAAGCGAAATGCTTCAATTGCGGCGGCGACCATTCTACCAAGAATCGGAGCTGCCCAAAACGAGCTGAGTTTGTAAAAATTCGGCAGCAAGCGACGACGAGGCACCAACCAAATCGTCGCAAAACACCACCAGCATACACGGACGTGAATTTTCCTGCTTTGGCGTCGCCAGTAGCAGGATCTGTTCGAGTGGTTCCAAATCTGCAGCCATTGCCGTTGAATCAGCGGCAAAGAGTTGCAGAGAATACAACACCTCCAGGCTTCAGTCAGCAACCGAGGAAAACCAACCAACATCAACGGGTGAAGGCAGTAGTGACCTGTTTTCACCACAAGAACTTCTGAACATTTTCATCGAGATGACAACAACACTGCGTGGTTGCAAAACTCGCCAGGAACAAGTGAGAACGCTTGGAGCATTTATCTTAAAATACAGTTCGTAGTTTACTCGTTCTAATGATTTTGAATATTTCAATGAATTTATTTTTTTAGTTTTAAGTTAGGATTAGTTGTTAAAGTGATATTTTTTTCTTTTTTACCCAAATGTATTCGATTAAATGCAATAATGTAAAACAATTTGAAGTAAATAAAATAAATGTTATCAGTTAATAATAAAACGAAAAATACAACAAAGATGAAGAGCATTAGGCCATACCACTTAGCATGTAAAAGAAATGTTATTATTATAAGAAAGTTCAATAAAGACATATTTAATTTCAAAAAAAAAAAAAAATTTCTTTACAAAACTGTAAACAAAAATTGGGACATGTCATTTTAAGATAAATTTAGTGTACTTTTCGAATCTGCAATAACCTAGAAGGGAGCAATTCTCTACCAAAACCGGAAATGGATTTTATTTGTATTTTTTGATTTGGCTCAAACTTTGTGGGGGCCTTCCCTATGACCAAATATGCTATTCTGTGGTATTGGTTCACCCATACAAGTCTCCATACAATTTTGGTAGCTGTCCATACAAAAATGGTATGTAAATATTCAAACAGCTGTAACTTTTGAGTGAATTTTCTGATCAATTTGGTGTCTTCGGCAAAGTTGTAGGTATTGTTGAGGACTTTTGAGAAAAAAATAGGTACACGGAAAAAAATTTGCAGATTTTTTTATCAACTTTTTTTTCACTAAAACTCAATTTCCCAAAATACGTATTTTTTGATTTTCGAGATTTTTTGATATGTTTTAGAGGACAAAAATCCGCAACTTTTGAGCCATAGAGAAACATGGTCAAAAAATCTGCCGCCGAGTTATGATTTTTTGAAAAAATAGTGATTTTTGGAAAAAATCGAAGTTTCATGCAAAAACAAGTTTGACATTACTTTTTAATGCAAAATTGAATTTGCAATCGAAAAGTACTTTACAGATTTTTTGATAAAGGGCTCCGTTTTCAAGATATAGCCACCAAAAGTTTGATTTTAGCGAAATACTTGCAGTTTTTCAATTTTTAAAAATAGTGACCATGAGTGACCATTTCTAAAAATATTTTTTTAAGGTTCAGAAAATTTGCTATAAAATTGTCAAAGAGACATTGAAGATTGGACCTCGGGTTGCTGAGATACAGCGGCTTAAAGAAAAAGAAACACGAAAATTGAAGTTTTCTAAGTCTCACCCAATCAGCCCACCATTTTCTTATGACGATATCTCAGCAAATAATGGTCCGATTTTCAATGTTAATACATGAAACATTCGTGAAATTTTCCGATCCTTTCGAAAAAAATATTTTAAAAAAATTTAAATCAGGACTAACATTTTAAAAGGGCAAAATATTGAATATTACGCCCATTTAAAATGCTAGTTAGAATCTAGAATCGATGTTTCTTGCAAAAACCTGATAATTTTTGCTTTTTTGTCCCTCTGTTTATGGTATTATCTCATATAATATTGTACTTACAACGGCATTTTTAATATCTTAAAATTATATTTAAAAAAACATGTTCACAACTATGTGTTTGAGTTCTTGACGATGAACGATGGATTGAGGTGCTTCTTCCTCATTTTTGCAAAAGATAATCATTCGAATAAAAATGTAAATTATATAATAATTGGACTTCTAAGAAGTTTAAAAAAAAAATTCTAAAATGTTACAGTTTTAACGGTATCAGAAGACTTACTAAGAGTTCGTCCTAAGAGATGTTCAAATTTAAAATAACCGTCAGTTGAATTGAATTAAATATTCAATCAGACATTGAATACATTGAATTCATCAAACCAGCATTGAAATGTAAATCAATTGTACAAATAATTAACACCCTTCATATGCTAAACTAATGTGTGATCCAATTAGCAAGTTCCAGTTAATTCTCGACTAATTAAAGGTGCAAAATTAAAAAGGGACAAATCACACGTTCCAGTTGCCATCAATGCAACGCAATGGAACGCAATCTGCTCAGTATTCATGACAAGGTCGATTATTGTTTTCAGCTTCGCAGAACTCAGCGGAATATTCAAATAACAATCAGCGTTGATCATTAATTTTTCACAAAACCAGCCCAGCCAGCATTGGCCAGCACTGGGTCATGTGAAAATTCCGTCACGCACGGACGCGGATGGCCACATTCCTGGGACCGGAAATTCGACACCTGACGGCCCCAGCAAGGATCAACACAATTGTTTTGTGTTGTTGGTTTTCTTTTTTTGCTCCCACAATTTTCGATTTCGACTCGCTGGGGGGATAAAAATGTTATTAATATAAATGGCAAATTAATCGTGCGCTTAACTGACCATTTCAGCTGATTTTCGACGGCTTCAGTACATGAATTTAAAATTTCTGCTATAATTCAAGCTAGAGCAGTCAATTTAAAGTAACTTGCTGCGGGTTTCTATTAAGAAAAGTGACGACTTTTTCCCGTCCAACAGTTGCGCTTCCTCAAATAGCAGCTGCTGCCTGCATAGCTCATCGCGCTCAAGTTGTGGAGGGTAAACTTTTAAATTAATGTTTATCATAGCTGAGCTGCAGGATGAAGCTGGCGGTGATGTCCTTCGTCCTTTTCTTCCGCGAGAATGGACCTGGCTGGCTGAGAGGTTGTTTATCCTCGCCTTTCACTGAGCTGCTTGCTTAGCGAGTTTTAATTGTCGTGTCTTAACTTTGTCTTTTGCACCGCGGTGCCATAATTTGCACCGACCAGTCAATTTTGTAATGACACTTCTTCAAGACTGTCAAATTAAGTGAATTTAGGGGGAAGTAATCGTGAAATGTTAGCGACAGCTTTTTTAGCAACATTTTTTAAACAGAAAAATTGTTGTATTCAAAGTAAAATTCTCAACAAAAAAAAAACCTATTTTTTATGAGAATGAAAAAGTTGAGATCACCTTAAGATACCCTCAGAACAATCACCAGTCACTACTAATGCGCCGTTAACGGGCCAGCAAGTTTTCCCATTGTTGCTACGAGGCGTTAATGTGATTTCTGGGAACTTTTCCGTAATTATGCAGTTCATGCTGTGCTATTTGGCATTTGACTATTTCTCTGTTTTCACGAATTGACTTTTTTAAATTATTACTTTACAAAAATTTCATATTTGATTCACAATTGTAATCAATTTTCCTTATAATTTAAATGAGTCACATGGTTTTGACTTTTAAAGTAGACTTAGTTTAACACCATACAAAGGTAACAGTAAACTTCAAAAAACCGCAAGGCTTTTGAAAACCTACACAGCAAAAAAGTAGTAATCCAGCTGCGTGTAAAAGGCCCGGGTGGAAAATATTTTTTGCATTATTTTATGAAATTCTATGTAATATTACACCCTGGAATATGTAGCCCATCACTATAGGAAACCTACTTGACCGAAATGTCAAGCTCATATATACGTTTATCCTTTCCATTCTTCATCGGATTGATGGCCGAGCGGGCTAAGGCGCCAGTTCTTACTGTTGGTGCTGGGTTTCAATTCCATCGGTTGCAACTTTTTTTTTGTGTTTATAAAACTGGTACATGCAACGTGTAATATTAAGTGTCTTTTTTGACGAAGGTCGTGTGCATGCTTTTACATGCGATTTTGCCATCGGATTTTTTGCTGTGTGATTTGAAAATGGAACTTAATTTAAAATTTTATGATGTTGTGCAATCATGAAAACGCTTTTTTATTCTTTGAAAATATGAAAAAATGGAATGTTAAAATATAAAAAATATAAAAATAACTTCAAGAAACTTTCAATTTTGCCATTACAAATATGTTTAAAGCTTTAGTCTCATTAAAATTTATTGCACTAGATTTTCAAAAAAAAAAATCAAACAGGCAACTCAATAAATCAACATTGATTAAAAAAGTTTAAAATGTTCATAGTTTTCTTAATTGAAAAAAAAAAACCTTGATTACAAATTTAATTTTGACAATAATTGCAATAATTTGTTTGATGGTATTTAATACTTAGTTATTCCTTACAGCAACAACAAGTTTATTTATTTTTAATATGCAAAGAAAAATGATTTCAAGGTTTTTATATGGTTCTTTTATGAAATTTTTTTTTCGAAATATGTAGTTCTTTTTTTAAAAACATGTTCAATTTTGGAAGTACTTTTTTGAATGTTATAAGTTTATTTTTTTTACAAAAATTGTCAACAGTTTGATTTTTTAAACTTATTTAAACATTTTGTTAGACGGTTGATATCAATTTGAACTTTTTTGATTTCTTTGGGTTAAAATGCCTGTTTAATAAGGTTTTGAAAAAAACTCTCTTTTAAACATATTTCATCAAGGTCCCTGCAAAAAAAATGTTTGAAATGCTAAACAGTTTCCCACTATTGTTTGTTTGTGACTGATTTGATCGGAAATGTTCTTAACAATTTTCTTTAGCTTTGTTGAAATATAATGGGTTTATATGGAAAATAAATATTTAAATCATATAGAGCAGAAAATTGCACCACGGTTTGATTTTTAACACTGAAAATTAAACCAAAAAGTACAAAACAGGAAACTTTCTCAGTTTATCTTGAACATATTTTTCCGGAGTGACCTTTTTGTCTTTCTTACTAAAGAAAGGTATAGGTTTTACTTTAAGCCAGGACGTCATTTCCATCTTCGTAAATATGTCGATTCAGCATGAATTTTAATCGGAAAAATCGTCAAAAAATCACACTGCATCGATTTTCGACGCTCTATCGATTCACCTTGACAGAACTCGTCTATCTCACACCCTCGAATTTTGAGAAAATAAATTCCGTGGAGGTCGAGTGATGTTCGTATGTGGTAAAATTTTGCAAAATTTTGTGTCGCGCCGTTCTCAGCTCCCATATATCCGATTTCGATTCTTCTAAATGCAGATGAAAGCTAGTGTGCTGAACCTGGGCGAGTTGCCGCGAAAATTTCGAAATATCCATCTGTTTTCGGATGCGGCCAGACTTTTCAACAAAATACACAGTTTTCAAATGAAAATATGGTCAAATTTTTTCATTTTCATATCTTTTGTTTATCTCAAAAATTGCATTTTTCGAGCCCTACAACCTCCCAAGTTTTCATCCAGATTCATAATATGGTTCTGGAGTTAGAGCCGTTTGATTGACCTACCATAAGAAAAAAATCCTAAAAAAGGTAAAAGACCACCTGGTGACCTTCGCCAACATTTTTCATTTCTGATTTTATTCAAAATTTCTTGCTACATTCATAGTAGGGTATTTTAACCATTAGTGGACCCCCTAGTAGAGCCGAAGCACATTTTTCACAAATTTTCAATATTTTAAGCACTTTTTCATAACCTTTTGAACAAAATAATGGAATCTGGAGTGTTTTGAACAATTTTGAGTATTTGTTTCATCAGTTTTTTGTTTTTGAGCAGAATAATAGCCATTTGAAAAAAAAGTTTTTTTTGCCTGTTATGGACCCCCTTTTCCTATAGTGGACCCGGGTCCATAATCCGATTGTGGGTCTCGTGGCGCAGGGGTAGCGGCTTCGGCTGCCGATCCCAATGATGCTATGAGACGCGGGTTCGATTCCCGCCTTATCCACTGAGCTTCTATCGGATGGTGAAGTAAAACGTCGGTCCCGGTTTCTCCTGTCTCGTCAGAGGCGCTGGAGCAGAAATCCCACGTTAGAGGAAGGCCATGCCCCGGGGGGCGTAGTGCCAATAGTTTCGTTTCGTTCGTGCTGATAAAACCACGCATGTTTATTGGAAAAAGAATGTTTTGTTGTTGATTTATTATTATAAAATATCATTTCAAACTGCAATTATGGTGCTTCAGTTAAGTACAATTAACTATAGTTTTGATTAATTATAAATTCTTACGGCATCAGCATTATTCGTACTTTTAACATGAAAACAGCTATATTTATACTCATAATTGAAAAATATGCGTTTAGGTTGATAACAACAAGCATTTATTGTATGTTTTAGAGAAACTTTTGCTTGAATACACAGTTTTCATAATTTTTGAAGGTTTAATTAACGTGAAGACTTCCATCATTGTCATGATTTTTCGTTCAAAGATATAAATTTTGCGTCGATTTCAATATTTTGACAAAATTCCTTCAACAAGTTGTTTAGAATAGTGCCCTACACATGCTGATTCCTTTTGGTAACGATTATCCCATTCCTTGTAAAGTTATGGAAATCGTCATTAATCAATGATTGCCAACTAGGACGTCAATGACTGTGCCACAAAATTATATAAATTTTGAAGCACATTTGATTTAGATCAAAAATTCTTTCAGTGGCTTCAAGAAGGCAACAACCGGCACATGCTGATTCCTTTTGGTTCTGGAATTCGTTAAATTGAATTTAATACAGAATATTTTATAGTGATGATCAATTTTCTTCGAAAATGATCAACGGCTTCACCTTAACAGGGGTCCACTTTTGGAAAAGTTTGGATTTTCGTTTTCCTATATTGGACCCCCATAATTTTTGCTAGAAAATTGCATCTCTTCACTTTATTTTAGTAAATATCCTTAAACTTACATTACTTCGACTTGCTGAAGTTAAATAATCAGTCAAAAAATGATTGGATGGTTAATTCAATCATAAAATATAAATGCAGTTTTGTTGTGAAAATGCTAGTGGCCATGGCTGATTTCAGATGTCGAACTCAAAACACTTATTTTGGTGAAAAGGACAATTCAATGTCATTCATCATTGTTCTTAAATGATGCATTGAAACATGACCAAATCCAAAAGATTTGTAGAAACAACAATCATCGCTTCGAAATTGTGATTTTTTATTTAATCATTTCCATCGAAAAGTCGACCATTCAATGAGGGTCCACTTATTCGTAGTAGCTGTTCGATCCTACTGTAATGTAGATAACTGTCCATAACTGTCCATTTACCATGGAGTGTAGCTTAATCTGATTTCGTAAGTTTATTTAACAGGGTTCTTTGGATTCCAATAGGAGCTTTCTAAGCTTTTCATCGTTTATATCGTTTTCAAAGTTTTCAATGCTGGCGACGCCAATGGCTTTCTACCTAAGGTACTCGTGATTGAGTGTGTAGTGGTGCGGTTGTAAAAATAGCTATCTCTGACTCTGTCACATTCGTAGAAGCTGAATGGCTATCTTCCTGCACCGTGCGGCACACGTGGTTCACTTATACCTCGGTTTTTCTTTGCGCCTACCGCGGTGTGCGTTGTCACTGGCGCATGTGAAGCTTGCTATGCTCGCGTTTGTCATAAACGCTTGTTTGATTAAGAATATGTACGATTAAAAATATTCTTTTGGTGAAAATGGCGTTTATGTTTCTTTTGGAAATCTTATCATTTATAATACTTTGCTTTCATCATAAGACTTTCTTCTTCTTCTAAACAAAGTCAATGTTATGAATTGAAAGAAGTTCTGCCATCGTTATATTCTTTAGTAAGAAAGGCTCTATCTCACCCCAGGTGGGATTAAATCTTTTTCTGAAATATTTAACCTGTAACTTAAATGGTATAATTTCATTTTGCATAAAATATAAATGACAAAATATTGTAAGGCAGATGAGACCTGACATTTTTTAAAAGCATTCAAATCAACAATCAAGTTCGTTTAGGAAAAGAGGAACAAATAGATAAAGAAAGTATTCATATAAGTTTTCACATTTTTAATTGTTTTAGCAAAACAACACTTCTTTTGCAAATATTATTTTTATATAAATACATTAAAAAAGTAAACTTTTCGCTTTGTCTTAAACGGGTAGCATATCACAAGCGTGTTGCCAAATATTAAAAAATGACTTTCACAGATTAAAAACGAAGTTAAAACTTAATTCAAGATTTTTGCGCAATTCCTACTAACTTGGATTTCGCACTTAATTATTGTTATGTATTGATCGCTCTATTACAACTTTTTTGCAATTCCGTCGTGAAACTACTTACTTTTTCTGTCATTCTTGAACGACGAAATTGCCTACTTTTCTGTACCAAAAATAATAGAATTGAATAGAAACACTTTTCAAAATAAATCCTGAAAAGTTCTACGATTTATTGACAAAATACATGAAAATTTGACTTAAAATTTAACTCAATCAGTGTTTTTCGGAATTGCAAAAATGTTGTATGGAACTCGTTGCTAAACTTGTTTTTCAGCACTCTTTGTATTTATCCAACTCGGTGAACCTCGTTTGATAAATGTACGACTCGTGCTGAAATAATCCTCTTTTGCAACTTATTGTATAAACCACTATTAAGAAATTTAAATTCGAATTTTTTAAATATCCTCCCACACAAACACACACACACACACACACACACACACACCTCACAACTCTCGTGTAAATGTCCGTTTGGCTTGTGCACTTGACTTCCCCCCTCTGAACTTCCACCATTCAAAATACCAGCCAACCTTCCAACAAACCTTGTCCGCCCCTTCCGTCCGTCCGTCCGCGCCACCCATTGAAACCGGAAACCGCCATCCTTTCTCTCTCTCTCTCTCTCTCTCAACCTCAAACCTAACCGGACAACTTCCTCCTTCTCTCTCTCTCTCTCTTTCTTCTCCCCCTTTTTCTCTTCTACCCCCGAACAGCGTCGAACTGCAGAAAGCGAATTTGGGCGATGAATCGGCGGCAGCAGCAGCCGCGGCCGGCGCCGGAACCGGTTCCGCCGGCAATGCCCTGCTGGTGGCCGGTGGGGCCAACAGGGGCGCCGGCGGTGGTGGGGCCGCCGGCTCTAACGGTGGGTCGGGGGCCGGTTCGGCAGGCGCCGGAAATCCGCTCGCGTCGGCTATTCCGTTGGCCCAGCTGCTGTCCAAGCCCGGTGCCCTGAACGCGCTCACCAGCCTGTCCGCACTGGGGGGGCTCACCGATCTGCTCGGGAACCTGTCGAGTGCGGGCGGTGCGGGTGGTGGCGGCGCGTCCGGAACCGGGCTCGGCGCAATCCAGACCACCGGCATCAACCGGCCCAAGACCACCCGGATGCGGTCACCGAACAACAGCAACAACAGCTCCGGCCTGAACGGCGACAGCACCGGCAAGAAGAGCGAGCGCAATAAATTTAATCCTTATTAAGGGGTGGGGCGCTCGGCTTCCACCTTAACCCCGCGAAACTTCCAGGATTGTCGCCGCCGCGTAGAGGTGTTAGGTCACACACACACACAAAACGTGTATGTAGTTGTAGTTGTAGAGGTGTATTTGTACGAGCGAGCGAGACAGAGAGAAAGAAAAGAGAGCTAGAGTTAGATTAGATGAAGAAGAAGAAGACGAAGACCTCTCGGAGAGGTGCTGCGCCGCGCCACGTGGCCCCAAATCCAGCCCCGGGAAGAATGCAGACGCGCGCGCTCGAGATAAACCCGTTTTGCCTTCCTCACCTTACTGAGGAAAGGCTATAAAATCACTCGAAAAATGAACTTTCTAATTAGACCTCCTAGACCTACCTTCATTTGTACATATCGACTCAGAATCACCAGCTGAGCAAATGTCTGTGTGTTTGGCTGTATGTAGACATGTGTACCAAATCAATGTCACTGGAATATCTCGTCACAGGCTCAACCGATTTTGGCCGGAATGGTTTTAATCGATCTGTCTTAACGTCCCCTACATTGCTATTTAAAATCAAGAAGTTTGATTAAGTATCTTAAAAGTTATGTTAAAAAACTGTTTCATATAAACATAAAATTTTGGTAAAAAGGGTGGTTTTTTCAAGAAACCTTCACATACTATATATTTTTAGAAAGCACTTGAGAAGACCTTTCAGGTGGATTGAAAAAAAAAGTGATTAGACTTACCTATCCAAAGTTATGAGCACTTAAATATCAGTTAAGAAGAATAACATAACCTCCTTGTTTTTTTCTACTTTTGTTTTGGTTTTCAAATTCGGATGTACAGGGTGATCCAACTAAAAAATTGTGAAATGGAAGTCGATGATCGATGAATAGAGCTGTGCCTTGTATTCAATAAAGTACCCCTCGAGTACCCCAAAGAAGATTACTTTTTAATCATACCCAAATGCGGAATAAAACAAACTACGGAACATTTTTATTACGCAAAGCAGATTTTTCGTCTCCTTGCGATCAAGCAAGACCGAATCAGTCCCTAGGGGTGACTTTTCGGTTCAGCCGGAGCTGGAACCTTGAGCTTGGGGCTGAAACCTCGAGCTCGGAGCCAGCACCGAGCTGAAACCGTGTCTGAAACTTTGATTAAAAAGTAGCCGATTTTGGAAATCAATTTAGCGTGCATCGCACATGAGCTGTCACTGTCAGCCAAAAAAGCAAAACAATCCCAACCCGTTATTTTCCTGCGAAGACGCGTTTTTTCGGACAACCCGGATGCCAAGCGGTCCCCATCGGATCCCAGCTGCTGACCACGATCTGCAGTGCAGTGTGTAGTGCTCAATCAACTTCAACTGGTGTTTCCTGTGCTGCAAGGGCGGAAGTTTCATCTGCTCAGAAACCTGCCTGACGACGTTCCACCTCTTGTGCCGCCAGTTTAACCAGCCGGAGAGTCGTTACATCTGCGAAGAGTTCGATTCCGGCCGAATGCCGCTGTACGACGAGATCGTCTGGGCCAAATATTCCTTGTTAATGTTCTGGCCCGTGATTGCGATGGCGACTTGGACAGCGTGACGGACCTGAAGCGGTCGGGCATCATGGAGCGGTACAACGGGGCACTGCGCGTGGCACGGCAGATTTTCGAACGGCTGCAGGCAGAAAAAGCTTACACCCAGAAATCGGCCCCGGACGATTTGAGCTTTAAACTGCCGATGTACGTGAAGATCAAGTTCAACAAGAATGTTGCTCCGCTGAGAGGGCGCAACGCGGCCAGATACGAGGAGGTGAGTTTGTCGAGAGGATGGTTTTCCGTATCAATTGTTATATCAGATTCTATTCTATTTCAACAGGAGGACTCGATCTGTGAGTGAACATCGTCGGACACGGACCCGTGCGGGCTGGAATCGTATTGCATTAACCGGGCGCTGCTCGAGGAGTGCAATCCAAAGACTTATCCAGCTGGCGATAGTTGCAAGATCCAGTGCTTCAAACGAAAGCAGTACCCGGCACTGGCGGCCAAACGGATCTGATCGCACAGGAGGACATCCACCAGGGTCAGTTTCTTCCTGACGATGAACACGGAGTTGACAACCGACTCGGGGCCCAAAGGCAACATGGCCCGGTTCATATACCACTCGTGCGAGCCCAACTGCGAGACGCTGCTGTGGAAGGTCGGCGGAAGAAAATACGTGGGGCTGTTTGCCCTCAAGGACCTCAAGGCGGTAAATTCTCAAAATCCCGGTAAAAACACTTCCTACAACTAACTCTTATTACTCGTTTTCACGCCAGGGCCTTCAACTACAACTTTGAGACGTTCGGCGACTTGAAGAAGATCTTCTAGTGTGGTGCGGGCAAGTGTTCCGAGCTGATCGTCAGCCAAGGGAACTGGAGTGAGTAGGCCACAACGGTCTTGCGCGACAGCTCCTCCGCCACCCACGCCTGCGGCAAAGTACCTTGCGGAACCATCCCGCCCAACCTCAAAGACCCTCCCAGCTACGGTTTGCGGGTTCAGATCAGGAGAAAGATATTCTGAGAAATTGCATTAACGGATCCAGAATTAATTCACATCTTACAAGCAAGAGTTTTGTTTTCGGTTCAAAGAACAGAAATCACTCACTCATCTTAGCCGACTGGAGCACGCAACACGACTTGCTCAATCGCTCCACCCAGCGACACAAATACTTCGTGAATTTCTTTCATTTCTTTTAACACATAAAATCGACAATACAATAATAAAATATGATAACAACAATAAAATAACAATAATAAAATATGATAAGGGGTGAGTGGGGTGGTTGGTCTAAGATGACCAGTGCTGTTAAACGTTTAAATAAACGGCGTTTAACTTAACGGAATCGTTAATCGTTAAAATTAACGTGAACGCGAACGGAGCCTACGTTGATCTGAACGTGAACGTGAACGGAGCACGTTAATTAACGCGTTGATCCTTTTGAGGCCCCGACTTCGAGGGCCTGTATCTCCCAAACGGTAACATCTAGCGGGTTACTTCCAGTTGCATTTCACGGGCATTAACTGTGATTTTGTGTTCCCGGTGAGGTAATTTGTCCAAAGTGGCCACCGGATCCGGCAACCCGGAACATCCGTCAAGCAGGTTTTTTAAAGCTTTTGTCATTCAATCGACATTTGAGCTAATGTTATGAAACGTTATTTGTAGTACATAGGTATACTGACTATATTGGGTCAGTTCAGGGTATCTGTGGCCACTCCGGAACCGATTCCATGGTACCACGCAAATGATTCCGATGATTGTGATATTCAAAAGTCGACCTGTTGCTTATCAAACTTCGTAAAATTGAAATCATTAATCATCTATTATCATGCCGGTGTCCTTTGGCCCGATCGGACCACTCCGGAACCGTTTACCGGTGGCCTCGGAGGAAGTGTACTGAGTATAGAAAAAGTTCTATCATGTGATATATCGTCTGGTGGTGAACCAATCCATCGAGGACTCCTCACCCTCCTCGAAACGTGGTGTCCGTACTCCATGACCATAAAACGATGATCGGGAGATTATCCGCTGGCTCCAGTGGGGTAGCCCCACTGTCCAATGGTGGAGATTACCCTTGTAAGGATGGCAGTGTCACTGGAAAGGATCAGATGTCGTCGATCCGACCGCTGGTTGTACTGATCGGACAGTCCCGGACGCACAATTCGAATAAGCCGCATGATGGTGGGTTCGATCCGGGAGGTAAACGTGGAGAGCATCGGCAAGTTGGTCACGGTTCGAGAAATCATTTAACGGTGCAACGAGATGAAGCAAATGATGACGGTGACCACGTGTCGAGGAAGTCCTCGCCGGATTGGTTAACCACGAGACAGTCTTCTGGTGGAAACGATAGTCGTGATGGAGGTGGCCGTGATAGGCCTCTTCCACCAGGAAGGTCTTGGTTCTGGGACTGCTGAGTGAGACGTTCCTGGAAGCACACCAGATCGTCTGTTCAGTGTTTGAACAGGTCCGAGGATGCAAGACGAGCTGACTCTCACGAGCTGCCACGGAAAGCAGCCGCCATCGCGTATCAAAACTCTGCACATGTCGCCAATACATCGCACTGTGCAAGTGCAAAATTCCGCTAATCACGCCGGAATGGTAAAAAAAAACATCGGCACCGCGAGGCAACCGACGACCGCGACACGGCGTTCATCGACGTTCAGCGATTGTTTATGCTCCATACGAAAAATATTTGATTTGGAGGAATTTGTCTTAAGTGGTTAGCGTGGTAGTCTCTCACCCCAGTAAGGCCTGGGTTCAATCCCAGACGGATCCGGTGGCATTCGCCTGATCACGTCTTCTATCGGATGGGGAAGTAAAACATCGGTCCATTTGCGTAAAAAAGGTTTTGGGTGGCTCACCATACATTACCTTCGGAAGCCAATAAATGAGCAGAAACTTGCAACAAAGACCACAAAAGACCCGGAGGTCTTTAAGGTGGATTGCTTTTCTAAGGTGTCGCTCCCACCGAAGAAGCCGAACTGCGAGAGAAGGTAAGGCACTTACGACCGGTGCAACGGAACAGGAAGTGTACGTTGAGGCAACTGAGGATTCCAACCCGCGGTTCGTGTCCACCTGAGAGATGCGGGAAATCAAGCACAATCTGTACGACGAAGGGGAGTCATTCTGCTACAGAGCAATAAATTGAATAAATTCGCTGTGAGAAACAAATTCAAATTTTATTTTTGAGCCTTCTTCAGTTTGCGCTTTTCAAAACACCTTGCTTTTCACTATCTTCTTCAGCACCAACTCGTCCGGCTTTTCCGCCTCGACAAACTTACGCTTTTTGCTCCGGCTCCAGGAAAACTTTCACCACTATCCCAAACCGTTCGCCGTGTTCTTTCAGCATCTTGTCTCTTTTCGCAGCCAATCTTTCCGCTCGACCTTTCGCTGCTCCTGTTCGAGCCCCAATCGTTATCGACGCGACTTAACACGTGACGGATTTAGCGCACGAACGGATCCCGGTTCGGGATGACCGAAAGCAGCCGCAGTTCGGCCGACTCCGAACATCTCCAGTTTGCGGTGTCACTTTCGCCGTTACACTGCAGGAAGAAGCTTAGCTGGGCGGCGACGTTGTGTTGTTGGTTCACCGCATGGCCATTATCTCCCAGGGCAGATTGCGCACGTAATACACCTGCGACAGGACCGAATCCGTCAGCTTGCTCAGATTCTCCACCTAAAAGTTAAAGGTCGCTTCCGACCGGACCTCGTCGTCCAGATTGTCCTGATCGCTTATGTTCATCTGTTTGGGGACCGGCGGTCACTGCTTCGCCACCACCTCCGTCCGCTGGGTTTACCACTGTCGTCGGGGCCAGCGCCTGCACGTTCAGGGATCTAACGCGTTATAGAGCTTGCGTATCCATGGCTTCTACGGTCTTATCGTAGTCCATAGCGGCGTTCAAGGCCCCGTCAGCGGTCGGAAGAAATCCCAGCTCGGTGCCGATGTTGGTCCTATGCGGTTCCGGAATCGTACTCCGTGCTTTTTTCCGTCGCCTAAATCCGCTCCCTCCGCCCGTTTCGGGTGTTCTCCGGCTGCATCAGCAGCGGCCCAACACGATTCAAGTCCAGCGAGTGGTCACGGCATCGGAAGAAACGCACAAATTAGTCTAAATAATTGCGAAAAACTCTTGCAACACCTGTCCGTGCTTTTGTTTTGATTTTGTTTATTGACGGTTGCAGCTAGCAGGCGATGCACGCTAAACAGATTTAAAGAAAATGGCTACTTTTCGATCAAAGTTTCAGGCAAGGTTCCAGACCGGTGCTGGCTCCGAGCTCGAGGTTCCAGCCCCGACAAAACCGAAGTGTGAGTGAGATCGGGCTTAGATAACTATATAAATATGTAATAGAGTTATCTAAGCCCGATCTCACGCACACTAGCACGCCATTTGTTTTGCTGGAGGGTACAAAATTTAACCTCAATCTTTTTTGTGTACGTACATGCAATACATGCGCGCGTAGATAACTCTATGTAATGTGTCGAGCTTAATTAAGCTTAATTTTAGAAATCAATTGGGTCCATATTTAAGCTTAAATAGCTAATATTATTTTTCACAACGATAAAGCTTATTTTTCTGAGTACAATGACCCTTTGTACGACCACAAAGAGTTTAAAATGGATTTTTAAATCAATTTTGAAAAATTAACCTCACGGTCCTACTTGACAGAAAAGGTCCTACTAGACAGCTCGTTCCAAGGGGACCATAGTTGATCCATCGAAAAATGTTGTCTTGTCAATAACTTTTTTGCATACAAATGAAAAAGTGATCAGAAATGGTTTTTAATCGTGTTTTTCACCGTTGTACATAAAAATTTACATAGGGTTTTAGTACCCAATTGGGTCCTAAAATTAAGCTTTAATTGCTGATACATATTGTTGTTGTAGTTTGGTTGAGAGTTTTAGCAGAATGCATTACTATGAATACAAAGAGACGAGTTGTTCCTTTTAATTCCGCTATATATTTTAATATCTTGACAGATACGTCTTTCGTCTACTACTTGCTGACTTCATCAGTGTTCTGTTCTCGACTTTTGTTTGTTGTTTACAACGATAAAGCTTATTTTGTTGAGTACTATGACCTTTTGAACGGCCACAAAGGATTTGTAATGGATTTTTAAATCCATTTTTTTTTTAAATAGCTTCGTGGTCCTTCTTGACAGAAAAGGTCCTATTTGACAGCTCTTTCCAAGAGAACCATTTTTTTTGCAATGAAATAAAAAAATATCAGAAATGGGTTTCAAGCGAGGTTTCAAGAGTTTTTTTTAACGTCGACATAAAAATTAACGTGGGGCTTTTGGACATTATTGGTGTATATTATTGTTTACAACGATACAGCTTATTTTTCTGAGTACGACCGCAAAGGATTTAAAATTGATTTTTTTTTATTTAATTAAAATAAATTAAGTTCGTAGCCCTTTTTGACAGAAAGCATCCAACTTGACAATTGGGTATTAAAGCCCTTTGTCAATTTTTATGTACTACGGTAAAAAACACGATTAAAAACCATTTCTGATCACTTTTTTTCATTTTAATGCAAACATTTTTTTCGACAAGACAACATTTTTTCGATGGATCAACTATGGTCCCCTTGGAACGAGCTGTCAAGCAGGAGCTTTTCTGTCAAGAAGGACCGCGAGGTTAATTTTTCAAAATTGATTTAAAAATCCATTTTAACGTCTTTGTGGTCGTACAAAGGGTCATTGTACTTAGAAAAATAAGCTTTACCGCTGTAAACAATAATATCAGCAATCTAAGCTTCATTTTAGGACCCAATTCTTCCTGAGAGGACCACAGTTGATCCATTGTGAAACGTCTCGTCATTTTAATTTTTATTTTTTTGCTTTAAAGTGAAAAAGTGATCAAAAATGGTATTTATCGTGTTTTTCATCGTTGTACATAAAAAAATACAAAGGGCTTAAGGACTCTATTCTAAACCATCCTAATATATGCAAATTTCTCCTAGTTTTTAAAACCAAACTTGTAAAATAAAAAGCTACTTTTTACATGCGCGCTAACACGAACTGTAGTAATTTTTCACCACTTTCCCTATCCCCTGACTTTCGTAACATATCTGATTGAAATCCACTCAAATTTGACAAATACCTCATTTACTCATTTACGAGTCGATTTTGTTATGAGCAAAAAAAAAAGTGATTTTGAACGAGCGTGTAAAGTAGAACGGCACAGCTCTATTGATCGACCATCGACTGTCATTGTTCACTACCCTGTGTTATTCGAACAAAAATAAACAAAAACAAATCTTGAGAAAATTCCAGACTTTTTATCGCGCAACCGATTAAAAACGTAAAGATACGATAAGAATTTTATTGGCACCGGTGTCCATTTAGTGATTTCTTTTAATCCTCCACCAGCAGACGGGGTGATCAAGTTTGTACGAGGATATGCTGAAGCCGGAAAATACTAGTAAGAATCCTGATTCCTTAATCAGGGCAAAGCGTTTCGCTCTTGACTAAATGTTCTGCTGATGACCGTCACTTCTGGCCTACCCAGGAAAGTAATTTCGCCGATGTCTCCGACGTCTTTGATGGTTGAACGTAAAGCTTTCTACTTTCGCTAGCTGTCGGAGTCCATAAGAAGTTTCAGGTAAATAAATTGTTCAAAGCTTATCAGGGCTCGGCGGGGGAAGTGTTTTAATTAGATACCCTAACCAGGGAGGATCGTGGATGTGATTTTGACAAAGTGCGTTTTGCCAGCAAAACTAGGAACTGTTGGTCTGTTGTTCTACGCATGATTTTACGATGTCATTTTTTCGGAAAAATCAAGCAAAACAATGTAAATGGGTCAAAGCCTAAGTGTTAACAAAGAGTCTGTCTGTTCGTTTTAATAGCGGTGTCCACGCGTGGTTAAACTCTGGTTTTGGTCCATTTAATTTTTTGCATGAAATCATTGAAACAACATTAAGTCTGTTTGTTTTATTGTAGTACTTCCACGCATAATTCTCGTCAGGTATTTTCTTGTTAGAAATTATTTTTCATTCTCTAGCAAAATAATGTGATTGGGCCAAGTACGCAAAAGTGAATTCCGTTCACGTCAGTGGATATTTACGTTAGGAGTGAACAGAATACATAGTCTTGCTATATTTGTTTCGAAAATATATCATTTTTACCAAGAAAAATGTGAACAAATGGAATAATCTGTCGACTGTTTTTAAACACAGACTCAAAACATTATTCAATTATTATTAACAGTCACAATTATTTTGAACAGTTATGTTGAAAAATGGTTAAAAAGATCCTTATTTTCAGCACCATCTGGCATGTTTAGTTTTAAGTAAAAATGCTTTTCTTAAAAATTATATTAGAGTGTTTGGTCTGCGCCAAAAAAAAACTGTATTTGTGACAAGCCTGATTACAACAAATGTCGATTGATTAACTCATACACGTATACAGAATTAAACATTTTATTAATTAAAATACAAGAAAAAACGCAAACAATAATGTGAGGAAGGCTCCAACCACCTTATAGGTGGATTAAGTAACGTTTTATTTATAGCGTTTAGTTCAATTAAGGCTTAAAATAGGATCACGATCAGCCGTGCGAAGCGACGCGAGCGAATTTTTGCTCGATTTTGATTATATTTTTGGGTGCCAAACTTGGATTGTATTTTGGTAGTGGATTTTCCAGATTTTAGAATTGCACTTTTGTCTCCTTTTTTTGCTGCCATTTAGGGCTAAAATTAGCGCAATGTTGAGAGAATTGAACTCGTCGATGGGATGTTTTGACGTAGGCAGTGTTGCCAGTTTTTTTTACATAATAAAGAATTGGAATTAAAGTGTCACTTTGTAGAGAAGATTGAATTGTTGAACTTTTAACGAGCTGTCAAAGTGGAAAATAAATTTGCGTTGCAAGAAATAAGTGCCATTTTCATTATTTTTAGATATTTTTTTTATAGAGAAAAATATTTTTTTATAAAAAAAAACTTTTTTAAGTGTCCCAGCCACTAACAGAAAAGTTAATTTTATGAACTGGTTTAATTCATGCCTGCGGAATCAGGTAGCTTTTGAAGCTAATCCGACTCCGATTCCAGTATCCAGGGTTGCCAGAAGCTCTGAGAATACTTTGTTTTTTAAGTGCCAGCCAGAATATTTTTTTTGTGGTTTTGACAGATTTTGTACAACTTTTTTTGTACAACTTTTCAACTAAAATGAATGAGCTTTATAGAAACCCGAATATTCTAGAAAAATAAATTTTGATTTAAATCTAAATTCTACAAATGTTTGATATAGTTCATGATCTTCAATTTTTATTCTGCCGGGATTTTCTAGAGTTTTAAATCGATAGCCGGCCATGCTTTTGAAAATTTAGGTACTCTGGTTTCAGGAAATAAAGTGACTCTGATTTCAACTAAAACTCCCATACAAAGATAATGAAAATAAATGGGTTTCGGCTGCTGAAGTGGCTCCGACTGCAGCTTCTTGGGTTTTGGGCCCTGAAAAGTACCCAACTCCTCTGACTCCGGCTCCAACTCTGACTTCACTGCCATCATAGTTTAAAAAAGAAAAATGTAAATTTGGAAGATGTTATTTTGGAAGGTTGATTATTACCTCTATTATGATGTAATTTTACCTCAATCAAGACTGAAAAAGTGACATTACAACAGATAAGTCGTAAAATTACATATTTTCAGATATAAAATTACACTTTTTTGCTGACATGAAGGATGTACCCTTTCCCTGATTAAATACTACTATGATTTTTTTATTGTGTTGTTTAAGATTGGGGTTGTTCTCTTAAAATAGTGTTCCGGAAGAATCGTCAAATTGTTTAAAAATGAAAAATTCAAATTACATAGGCTGATCAAACATAACTCATATTAGTGCAACTTGAATCTGATTTCCAGTTTGAGCGACATCAAAACACTTTTGCATTGAATTTGATTTGGAACATTTGCAGTGTCCTATTTGGTACTTGGTGAATTTCGAATCTTGAACTGATTAAATATATTTTTGTCGCTTAATTTTTTTATGAGTGTAAGATATTTTTAATCTGACAACCCTGGCTGAAGTAATGGTTACTTAAGTCAATTCATTAACTTTTCAAGGTCATCTTTTGTGTTATTTTGCGAAAATGGTATTCGCCACTGTGTGGCGAAATCAAGTTTCGAAACTTTGATAGGTAAATTATTGAAAGACCTTTCCGATGAGTCTTGAGGAATTGACTAAATTCTTCATAGTTCACTCCATAAGTTATTTTAAATATTTTCTTCTTGATCGGATACGATAATTTTCATGAAGAAGACGTTCAAAGTTATGAATAACTTAATGTATTGGATTTTTTTTTAGTTTGTTTATTTAGGATTTATAGATCGAAAATTTGTCTTACACACAATACACACCTTACATTTTACTCATTTTTTACAGATTGAATGACAATCATTTTGATGGAAACTGTTTTGTTGTTCTTTATTAGAAAGGATTTTGAAAGACCATTTCGAAAGAAAGAAAATACCATTTATCAACTTTATAAGAAGGGTTGCCAGATAACTTTAGGAATTTTCAAGTGTCAGAATAGAGAATTGTCATCATCTGTGCTAAATTTTGACCGATTTCGACAAATTTAACTTTTTTTTGCCAATTTTGAAGGTTTTATTGATTCAAATGAACGAGTTTAATTTGAAATTGAAAAATACAGTAAATATTTATGTTAATTCAAACTTTTTGAGGCCAACAATCAATTCTACAGTTTTTCTTTTTGAAAAGGTCCTATAAACATATGAAACACAATAGCTTATAGGACTATTAAAAAAACTCTAGAAATTATCATCAGAATTTTTCTCTCTTCCATTAACTATTTATAATTGTAAGATTTTTGTCTGTCACATTTTTCCAGATGTTTTGTTCGGTATTTGGCCATTTTTTTTCTGTTTTGACCTGGCAACCTTGCTTCTAAGATCATATTTCGTAAATTTTGAAAAAGAAATTAGTTTTATGGACGAGCTTGTACATGAGTCACCATACCATACGTTTTTCAGAATATAGGAATAGTAGCATCGCTGGATAGTTATTTGAATTTTGTTATGCATTTAAAAGATTGATGAACTGGCAGCCCTGCCATGAGATATTAATACTCAAGCATTTTTTCCTTAAGCAAAATTTTGTTGAAAATTGTAAAGTGTACATTGTTGATTAGGTTTTTGGAAGACCTTTCCGATAAGTCACGAAGTTCGGAGATCTGGCAACCCTGTCAATGTAGAGAGAATTGTGGAAGCATTAAAAGTTGGGGTTCAACTAACAAGAGCTGGTTATTTTTTCGGCCATTTTCGCTCAGTGATTTGAGATGTCCTCTGTTTAAGCTCAATTTATTCTTGAAAATTTTAAAATTTAATTCTTAAAAAACTTTATTTTAAAAAATGCTTCATTGCAAAAATACCCACAACATTTTCTACAATCCCATCAGAACTCAGAGTTAAGAATCTCTCCAATCGATATCTTCAACCAGTTTTTTCCATGGAACCAAGTAATCAATTTAAACCCGTTCCTTCTTCCCCTTAAAAACCCCCAAACTTCCGGAAGCTCGGGAATTTTAAAAATGTTCACACTTTGTCCCCTCTGGGAGCCATATTCCGACCCGCGACCCTCGTGCCGTAATGAAGAGTGAAGAGGGTGTCGGCGACGGCGGTCCTCTCCCTTAGGGATTTGGTCAACGGAGCGGTAAACTGATACTCGTCCTTCCAGTCAGCCATCCCTCGCAAACTTGCCAGAACGGTGGCAAGTTTGCGAGGGGATGTGTTGTTTTGCTTTTCAAAATTACATTACCGACACTTACCGTGGAGGGCACGGTTGCAACTTTTTTTGGTGAAACAAGTTTTTGAAATTTTAAAAAAATTGAAATATTTCTTCTTTCAAAATTTCAATGTTGAGTTAAATTCAAAATCATGTTTTTTTTTTTCCATTCCAAAAATTGATATTTTGAAGTTTTTTAACGGTTTTTTGCTGGGGGTCGACCCAGGATGACTGCAAAATGTGGCCATGTGTAACTTTGGCCCAGGAAGCGATAACCCCCCAGAAATTGAATTACGCCAGCAACGCACCCTAAGCAAAAGGGTGGAGCAACTTTTTTCTGTCCCAGCAGCAGCTGCGCTCTCTGCACCATGATTCAGCGGGAAAAAAAACTTTTATGGATTGAAAGGGCAATCCCAATAAAAAAAAACCTGCAGAATTTCAGGGAAAATCGATACTCCCCGTTCTTTTGGTCCGAAATCAAAGCTGTTGGAAAATTGGCGCTGGAATCTGCTTCGCCCCAAAAGTAACCCCAGAGAAAATTAGAGGGGAAAAAAGGGGATAATTAAAACGGTTAATCAACTTAATGAGAGAACGATGCTGAGCGGGATTAGAATGGGGGCGAAATTCTCCAGCCAGGATTAGAAAGGGGTGTTGTTTTCTCTTCGCCCAAAATGACGACCCGGAAAGAGTCGGCGTGGATTCTCACGAGAGCCACGCACTAATTTGGATTAATGTCTGATTAGAAGTGCGAGATATTGATTTCACATTTCTGGCGCAGATTCTCGTCGGAATTTGGTGGGAAATCCGAATTTGGAATTAATTGGTATTTGACGAAGAATTTGGGCAAGGTTGGATTTGACACGTCTTAAATGACGTTAATTTTTTTGTTTTTCATTTTGTACAAATTATGTGAACTTAAATTTTTGGTTCTGAATAAACAGTTTGAAGAATTTGAAAATCTGGCAACCCTGTCTAAATTTCTGTGAACTTAACAAAAAATTGTATAACGTTTCCAATTTGAATGATCCTTGATGAAAATTATATCCGATATCGCCTAATTCTTTATCGTTAGGCAAGATTTAAAAATTGTTCATCGCGTTCGAAGATCTGGCAACCCTGTTTGAAGTTATGCGAACTTAAGTGAAAATTATTGAGTACTTCAGGTTTACGATTAAAAAATAACATCTGTAATCGTGTATCTGAATATTACTGAGAACTTGAAGGACCATTCTTACGAATCAAATATTTTGATGATTTGGCAACACTGCTACGAGATATCGATACTTAACTGAGATACTCAACTTGAGATTTCATAAAGGCTAGATTTCGATTTAACAATTTATACCCGAATTGTATCGCTTTTCTTTGCCTTAGAAATAATATTCATAAATTTTGATGTTTTGGCAACACTGCTCTTCTTAAGAGTTTCGAAGTACCAAAAAATGCCATTTTGTAATTTCAGCAAAAATTCTGACAAATTAAATTCGAATACTAAAGATAGTAGAAGCAACGAGTTACAAAATTATGTTTTCTCAGCAAGAGTGGAAAGATACGAAAAGTGTAGAAAAAATCGAGCATGCATTTTTTGAAATTCCGGAAAAAAATCCGTTGAGCAAATCGAGCGAAATCGGCCTTTTATTTAGAATTTAAATTTTTGTATTTTTAAATCCGACTGAAATTTTTTTGGTGCCTTCGGTAAGCCCAAAAAAGCCATTTTGCATCATTAGTTTGTCCATATAATTTTCCATACAAATTTGGCAGCTGTCCATACAAAAATGATGTATGAAAATTCAAAAATCTGTATCTTTTGAAGGAATTTTTTGATCGATTTGGTGTCTTCGGCAAAGTTGTAGGTATGGATACGGACTACACTGAAAAAAAAAATGATAAACGGTAAATTTTTTTGGTGATTTTTATTTAACTTTTTGTCACTAAAACTTGATTTGCAAAAAAACACTATTTTTAATTTTTTTCATTTTTTGATATCTTTTAGAGGACATCAAATGCCAACTCTTCAGAAATTTCCAGGTTGAGCAAAAAATCTTTGACCGAGTTATGAATTTTTATACAAAAAAAAATCGAATGACCGAAATCTGAGAGAACTGCTCCTTTGAGAAGTATTTTTTTCTTCTGTGAAACGTTTTCTCACTTGAACGTTATTTGCCGTCAAGATAAGCGTCTAAAAGCATATTTATATCGGAAAGGATTATTTTTCGATACAAGTGCGAAAAAGTTGCACTTTTTAGCACTCAAATAATTTCAGCTGTTATTTTTCGCCACGAATAACTGGAAATCTTGAAAGTTTCACAACGAATCTGCAAAATTTATTTTTCATCAAAAACTGAAAACGGAATATCTTCCGATCCGCAACGTATCAATCTCTTAAGGTGATTTTAATTGCTTTCTCCCCGAAGTGTGCTGCTCGTGTAACTTTGCCCCTCCCCCACTTGAAATTTGTTACCCAAATTGGAAGATTAACTGACACGGCTTTTCCTCGCGGTGCTCGGAAAAGTTTAGCAAACCATATCGCATTTTAATGAGCAGAGGGGGAAAGAGAGAGAAAAAAAAAGTTTATGAATATCCTCTTCTAATGTTGTATTTATTTTTTACTTTAGTTGGAAAGGGGACACCAAATGAGGGAAAAATTAAATCTGTGTAAACGAGGGACTTTATGACAGTTTGATGACTCAAATTGGGTAATTTTTTTTCTTTTGGAGAGGGGCTTCTTAAATTGAGATTACAATTTAAAGTCAAATCTATTTTGTATTTTCCAATTGCATAAAAGTTTGCATTTCGTTCTCAAACTAAAATTTCAAAAATAGCAAAAAATTGGGTCACATCCGCCAAAAACCTTAAACTTTACTTCCTCCATCAAATCGAGTCACAATAATACGATCCATCATTCCTGCCCCAACTGATGTATCGCAACACCTGATGCCAAAATTTCACGTCAAAAGACATATTTTCATGGCTGGAAGCAAAAAAAAATCCCCAAAATAATGATGCGAGAGTTTTGCTCTTTTTGCGAGCTCTCTAATTCGTATTGATGATGATGGATTTTCGAATGTGCGCCACCCAAGTTAGACATTGCATACATTCGGGCGCTTCGCGCCAAAGCGCGCCATCTATTGAGAATTTTATCGTTGTTGATTTTTAAAGCGAATTTCGCCCGAAAAGGGTGTTTTCCCAAAGTTTTAAACAGGAAAAACTTGCTCTTGCGAGAATTTGTCGATTCTGTTTGCCTTTTCCGCCCGAAAGTCAAAAACTTTCAATTTGTTTAGCGCACGGCTGAGGGGGCGCGCAATGATTATTATTATTTGCAGTGATGCGAATCGATGGCGGCAAAATTGCTCCCGGGGACACACTCTCCAAACAGACAGTCGGGACTTTTTTGTTGGTTGTCAGTTTTGTTTGTTTGCAGAGTCTCTCTTCCCCCATCGCGGAAGTCGGGAAATTCGATCGTTGACACACAACAGGGGGTTTGCGGGGGGGGAGGGAAATGGAGAACTCGTCAATTTTCCTCTCATCGCTGTGTTTTTCAATTTTTGCCCGAGTCACTGGGAGCATTGTGTGTGAATTGCTGGAAATATGGTGCAGCAGCAGCACTCGTTGCACACAGCTTTTTCGCGATATTGATATTTATCAAATTTCCACGTTTGTGGTTTCCGACGAGTGTTTTTTTATTCGTAATTTCTGCGTGCGCTGATTGTGATCCGTCAATTCGTGTTTATTTGTAAGGTTTGTTCAAAGAGCAACACAAAAAAATCAGCAAATTGCCAGTAGGTAGATCGATAGATTTTTAAAACAAAGGGCAAACAAATCATGATGCTACAAACAAAAAAAAAAACGACTCGTTTTACTTTTTTTTAAATAGTTGCGACCAGTACAAATTTCGTGAAACACGTGCTACCGATCAACAAGTTTTAATCGCAAGAAGAATCGTCCCGAAATCGGATTTTAACACTTTTTTTTTAGTTTTTTGACAATTTTAGGTTAGGCAAGTTACGATTAGTTTGCGCGGAAAGATCCACTTCGGCTGTCGTTGGTTACTTGAAATCATGAATTAAATTCACATTTATTCACAATTGAGGCGTTACGCTTTTTCGTTAATTTTCGTTCATGATTTCGTGAACATCAGCTTCTGTTATGGCAATACAAATTGTAACGTCATTTCCCTTTGAAATGTGATGATTCTACTTGGCATAATTCATGGTGTCATGAAACATGTTCATGATTATTTGAACTTTTATAATTCATAAATTAATATTCATGAGGACAGTAAATCGCTTTAAATGCGCAGGCGTTATATTTGGTCGATTTATCTAAAATACAGAAAAACCTCTTTTCACGCGGTGGCGTTACGCTTTTTATTTCGTCGATTTCTCTAAAACCATATAATTTTTTTTGCAAGCTTTAAAAGCGTTTTGCAGATCTGAACAAAACCTACAAATTGCTTTTAGAAGTTTTTTCAAAAACGTTGCGTCGTTCCTGAGAAATAGACAAATTAGAAAAACCTAACGCACCGCAAATTTCTATTTTTTTAAAAGCCTAGAAAAAATCTGATATGGTTAAAAACTAGCGCTACGAACCTCTTTTTACTCAGATGCGTTACGTTTTTTTTTTGTAATTTGTCGGTTTCTCTGGAACTAGGCAACATTTTTGCAATCTTGTTAAAAGCAAATTGTACGTTTTGTGCAGATCTTCAACACGCTTTTTGAAGCTTGCAAAAATATTCTAAGGTTGTGAAGAAATCGACGAAATAAAAAGCGTAACGCCTCCGCGTAAAAAGAGGTTTAATCTGTATTTATGAAAAAAAAAACAGCGTAAAAAAGATTTCAAAAATATTACTTTGTTGATGATTAATCTATGGAAAACAAAACGTAACGCCTGCCTTTTTAAATTTTTTTGAATGTAAATCACATTAAAGAGAGACCTGTTTTACGCCAAGGCGTTACGTTTTTTATTTCGTTGATTTCTCTGGAACAAAATTTCATTTTTGCAAGCTTCAAAAAGTGACTTGTAAATCTGGATATGATGTACAAATGTCTTTAAAAAGAAACCATTTGCTGGCGTCGTTCCCGAGAAATTGACCGATTAAAAAACGTAACGTTCCCGCGTAAAATGAGGTTTCTTTGTACAAGGTAACAAGAATTACTGAGATTTCTTAGTTCGTCAGAAATATTAAATTCATCACCACCATGTGAATATCTTTTTACAATTTATCCCATTATGATGGACATGCGTTACGCTTTGTGTTTCGTTGATTCCTTAAATAAAACTTCAAATATGTTTTCAATTATTTGAAACCAAATTGGTAAATTAATTGCTTTAAATAGTTTACAAAATTGTTGTCTTGTACAATGTAACGCCTCGACGTGAAGAGCGATTTTAGTGTGAAATTGGTTTTGAATATTGACTCATGAAATTGTGAATCATATTCAGTAATAGTGCACAACTTGTTACGATGTAATGAATTATATTTTTCGTGAAATCGTGAATTCTATTATTTTACAGCTTTTTAGCGGAGGCGTTACGCTTTGTATTTTTTCGTTATCTCTGGCACCAAAAAGCATTTTTGCAATCTTTTAAAAGCGATTTGTTTATTGTCTCAAGACGGACAAATTGCTTTGAAAAGTTTGTTAAAATGTTGCTTTGTCTCAGAGAAATCGCGGAAATACTAAAGTAACGCTTCCGCTTAAAAGGAGCCTATGCTGTAAAAAATTTAGCGTGACATCTATTCAATATTTTTATGACTTTTTGCATCTTCGTAAGAAATTACGTTCCATCTCGTTTTGACAGATGAACATTATTCTTGAAAAATCGTGAATTTAATTCAAATTACCGTGAATTTTATTTTGATTTTGATCACATTTTCAATTAAAATGACGTTAAAATCGTGTTGACAAACTGATGATCTTCCTGAAACCGTGAAAACTTTTCACGTAACCGTGAATTTTTGCTGCGTGACATTGTGAATTGTGATGCGTCACGTCAATTCGGATGGATTTTTCTCCACGCATTTTAAGTAAGAAACATTTTGTGCTTTAAATGGTTTCTCCAATGAACGTGTAGGAATCGATCGATTAGAGCGCCGCCAAAGGCTGTTAGAGCATGAGATAGTAGGGCTAGGACAAAAGAAGGAGCTATAAACATAAAGAAGAGAAGAAAAAATACAAACAAACTTGCTAACTTACTTAGAGTAAGGTGACTTTATCGAACCATGCTGTCAAATCTTGATAAACTTTTGTAGTGTTTAGAGTAAAACGGCCATACAGGCGAGCTCCGCCCCTGAAAAGGGGAGGGGCGCGTAGTTGTAAGTTTCATAAAGTGGAAACAAAAACAAACAAATAATTACTCTATAGATGGTTCACGTCTAGCGTACATGGAGCAAATCCTAATTTAATCCAATCCAACTTAATGTATTTAATCACACACACACACACACACACACCCTAATCTAACAAAGTGACAAAGGAGTACTTTTTGAATAAAAAAAAAAAACAAACAATTACACTTGGATATGTTCCAAATCCAATCAGTGCATAGTCAGTAAACATAACCAACAAAATTTGATGTTACAAAACCACGTTAATTGACTGTTAGGAGACCTCCCAAAACAGAAAAGAAATCTGCAAATTATACGAAGCATTATTTGATGATCCAATTGTAATCAGAAACCCGTAAAAAATGAGTTAATAAAGATAGATACTTGAGATAAGTAAGAAAGAGCTAGAGCCAAAAAGCTTCCTTTTCTTGTTCAAAATTCCCCCGTTCTGTCTCAGACACACACACTAACAACCCCCTCCAAGTAGTTGATAAGTGTACTTTCAGGCAAAATCGCTTCGCTTCGTCGCAAGTCTTCGCGCAAGGATCCTCCAACAAACCAAACAAACAAAAAACCAAGTCCTTATCACGAACCAACTTCCAACCAACCAACCAACCACAAACAAAAATCCAGGAAGAACGAAAAAGGTTCAACCTTCTTTTGCCACATTCATTTTGTAGTTCTCTTTTTTCACTCTGCTCATCCATAATCCGGTCCTAATTATCAACGAGGCGGCGAAAGTCCCCCGGATCGTTATCCGAAAGTCAAACCTCGTCGAAATCTTAATTTCTTCTTCCAGCTCTTCCACCGACTCCAGCAAATCCAGCTAATAAGAAAAAAAAAAGATCAGAAAATCTCTTCTGCCTACACTTAAAATTTGCCACATCCCAAAACCCACAACGCACAAACCTCCAAACAGCACACACAGAATCGAAATCGTTATCAGAAAAGAATAAATAGCTTTTAATATCCGCCCCCTCCCACCAACCCCAGCACTACTATCCATCGCGCCGAACATCAATCGTAACCGACCAATCACACCCACCCGACCCCTTAAAACCACCCCCAAGTCTGGCTGAATATCCTCATCCACCCAAACTCAACCCCCCAAAGTCCCCCTTTTAGCACTCACCACCACCACATGTGTACATTCTGGTTGACATCCTGCGAAATATTGGAATTTAATCCTTTGCCAACCGCAAGCGTCCCACCATACATTCTTGTACATAAATATTACCCCCCAAAACTCCTCCGCTTGTTGATGGTGCGATATCCTGGGAAATTAATAAAAATAGGGGACTCTTTAGGGGTGCGACTTCTTCTGAATTTGTTGTATCGTATTTCCTTAGAAAAAGATTTCTCTATTCTAGCTCTAGATATCACAACAGATTCCACAGTACGTCAAGACTTTTTTTTCCAAATGTTGGTTTGAAAAATTGTTTTTTTCGAAAAGAGCAAAATATAGTATTTTTTTTTAATATTAAACATCTAATCAGTAGTTTCTCAGCCCGAGCAGTATTTACCCAATATCACTAAGAACAACATGGAATCATCAGGTGAGTAGATTTGGCTGTTGCATATGGATCATTTCCGTATTTTCACTAACTGCAACTGCTGCACTAAAATGGTATGAAAATACCAAATTTTGGTATTACTTGGGCAAATAACAGCGACCAAAATGTGCCATTGGTTGCCCAGTAATAGATGGTAAAATACCATAAAATCATACCAAAGTCTAGTATGTGGAAGGGCACAACAATACCAAACCATGATATTCCAAAGGTAAAATAATACCACAACATAAAACCATTTCAATACCAAGTTGAGGTCTTCTGGATTTATGAACATTGCTCGAATACCTGAACATGGTATTACCACGGTTTTATTTTTAGGTATTCCCGCGCCCTTGAAAATCAGATTTTGGTATTCCTGTGGTCTTGCACATACATGATTTTGGTATGATTTGATGGTATTTTACCATCTATTACTGGGCAACCAAGATCACATTTTGGTCGCTGATATTTGCACAAGTAATACCAAAATTTGGTATTTTCATACCATTTTTAGTGCAGCAGTTGCAGTTAGTGAAAATACGGAAATGATCCATATGCAACAGCCAAATCTACTCACCTGATGATTCCATGTTGTTCTTAGTGATATTCTTCACCACACCGAATGCATTTGTCATTGATGAACGGCCTGTGCATGAAGTTCTTGAAGATTCTGAAAAATAACAAGATTGAAAAATAAGTGTTATTAAAATAAAACTGGATTGAAATTCACCAAAACTCAATAATCTTTCGATTGACTCGTTTTTCAAAGTATTTGGTTTTTTTTCAAGTCATTTTAGCGCAAAATTTATTATCTTGTCCAAATTGGTAAATAAAAATCCCAAAGTTTCAGAGAAAATTGATCAAACCTTTCAATACCAAAATAATACCAAAATGTGCCATCCTGACTTAGAAAATTTTCCACAATTTCAAGTCATTTCTGTAGGGGGTATATCAAAAATTTTTAAAATCAAGTTCGAAATTTCTGGTTTTCAATGAAAGCATTCGCTTTGAGACATCATTTTAGTGCAAAATTAATTATTTTGTCAAAATTGTTCAAAATTTTCCCATAGTTTCAGAAGAATTTGATAAAACACTTTAATACCAAAATAATACCAAAATGTGCCATCCTGACTTAGAAAATTTTCCTCAATTTCAAGTCATTTCTTTAGGGGGTATATCAAAAATGTTTAAAATCAAGTTTGAAATTTCCGGTTTTCAATGAAAGTATTCGCTTTGAGACATCATTTTAGTGCAAAATTAATTATTTTGTCAAAATTGGTCAAAATTTTCCCATAGTTTCAGAGGAATTTGATAAAACACTTTAATACCAAAATAATACCAAAATGTGCCATCCTGACTTAGAAAATTTTCCACAATTTCAAGTCATTTCTTTAGGGGGTATATCAAAAATGTTTAAAATCAAGTTTGAAATTTCCGGTTTTCAATGAAAGCATTCGCTTTGAGACATCATTTTAGTGCAAAATTAATTATTTTGTCAAAATTGGTCAAAATTTTCCCATAGTTTCAGAGGAATTTGATAAAACACTGTAATACCAAAAGAATACCAATATGTGGTGTTCGACCATTGACAAATTCTGCAATTTTGCAATATCAAAACGATACCTTAAATTGGTATGATACCACATTTTGCTCTTGCATAATCCTCAAGACAAATTTTAAAGGGTCCAGGAATACCAAAATTTGGTATTGATACCAGAGAAAGGTATTATTACGCATTTCCCTTGTTATTTACCCATGCTCGGGAGATATCACCAGTTGTGGTCTTATTTAATGGCACCGAAAAAAACTCATCAACTGTCAGATCAACTGGACACTGTTTCTTTAGAAATTTCATACTAATAACCCCCCATCCCCTCCCCCCATATGGAATATTGTACACACAACGTGATTTATGGATTGCCCCTTTGTCTAAAAAGAAACAAAATCGATTGCAAATATTTTGCTCCTTCGTAATTCTTCCCGAATTCCGAAAATGGTTATTATTTGTACAGAAAAACCTCTTTTTACGCGATCCGTTACGTTTTTCTAATTTGTCGATTTCTCTGGAACGACGCAGGTACAAGAAAATAAAATCATGATTTTTAAATGAATTTTTTTCAGATAAAACCAATTTTCAAAAATTAGAGTTTTTAATTTTTTAAATATATTTCAGGGGACAAAACCTCGAACACGCCATGGCTGGAGGAGATTATTATTGCAAATCAATTTTCTTCGTCGGAAAGACACTTAGAGCATCTTTTTCGAATATTCGTGACCTAGAACATAATTTATCTAGGTTTTTTGGATTTTTTCATTTTTTTTTTTCGTAGATCGGCTCCCCTGCCACTAACATTTACACACAAGATCCTCTGTAATTACTCTTAGCTTTAAGTAAAATGTAATTACAAAAGCCTATTCGGTCCAGTACCGAAAGGACCTTATGAAAATAATTTTAGGAAAAAAAATCATATATTTTGATGGAGCCGCACGATCATTCACAAAGCATCGTTTTAAAAAGAAGTATCGCGCGCCTCGTTTAACATACTGTTAAAACCTCGCATAGTGCGCAGGTGTTACGCTTTGTATTTCTTTGATTACTTTAAACTTTAGTTGTGTTTATTTTTGCAATCTTTTTGACCCTAATTGTAGATTGGATCAAGACGAACAAATTGCCTTAAAAAATTAAAAGCAAAAATTTAATGTTGTGTTTGGGACGAAGAAATACAAAGCGTAACGCCTGCGCACTATGCGAGGTTTAACTGTACATATGCATATAGATTTTTTTTTGAAATTGGAAGAAATCACGAAACAGATCAGCGATATTTGAAAAGGACCCTCCAAGCGTCCTTCCGACAAATTTTAGGGTATATTGATTTACAATAACAATTTCCATCAGTCATGGCGCGCCGCTTTTTTGAGGCCAAAGAGTTCAGCCAAAAACGTTGCCACCTAGATGATTTTCTTTTATATAAAATGTTTTTTTTGGAAAAAAAATAAATCTCACCCATTTTTTTTGACTGCAGTTTTTAGTATAACATTGTTTTTACAATCGAAAAGTACTCTGAAGGATTTTTTTTTAAGTTTAGGCCGTTGCAAATATTTTTTGAACTTTATGTCCCTCGACTCTGGTCGGGGTCGAGGGGGGGGGGGGGGGGGAAAAATAAAAATTATATAAAATTCAAATAACAAGCCATGGTCTCAACATTTGAATGAAAAAAGTGTTTAAAATGCATTTTACACCTGCCCAGTTGTTTTGCAATCATTAGTTTTCAAAATATCCAAGCATTGAAGAGATTTGTTTTTCGTCGAAAAAAAAATCTTTTTGCGGTGCTGTACATTGGAATTTCACAAAAATTAAAAAAAAATTTGATCGACATGCTAAATATGGTTTTAAACGCAGGAAAATGCATTTCTTATGGTTTTCAGTTGGCTAGACTTCTATTTCCTTTAAAATTATGAAGTTTTTTGAAAAAAAAATTTTTTTTTGCCCCCGGATTTTTCGGACCCATTTTGAAGGGTAGCGGGGGGGGGGGGGGCGACATAAACTTTGAAAAATATTTGCAACGGCCTTACTGTGTTCTAGATATGGCAACATAAATTTAATTTAAACTTATAAATTGCAATTTTTCGATTTTTTATAAATTGTGCCCATGATTGACGATTTCTGAAAGTGTTTAATTCGAAAAGTTCACAAAATTTCCTTAAATTTATTCTGAGAAACATTGAAGATTTTATCTCTGGTTGCTAAAAGACAACGGAGAAAAGAAAAACAAACAGGAAAAATGAAGATTTTAAAGTCTCACCCAAGTCACAACCAACCAGCCCCCCATTTTCTAATGCCAATATTTCATCAACTAATGGTCAAATTTTAAACTTTACATTAAAAACTAGAGGTGGGCAAAAAAAGAGCGAGCCGCTCAAAGAGCCGGTTCACTAAAAAGAGCGAACGAACCATGGCTCACAAAAAATAAACCGCGGTTCCTTTTTAAACTCCGGTCTTTTGAAAGAACCGTTCCAAGATAGAATGATTTTTAAACTTGTTATAATTATAATTTATCGAATTTCGAACAAATTGCATCACAAAATTTGTTTTTAGAATTGAAAATGCAATTTTAATTGAAAAATAATTGCTTATAAAAATTAATCCCAAAATAGCATTGCTGCCAAACACCACTTTAAAGTTTTCAAACTTATATACAGTTTCTTACTTTTCTTTGAAATTCCAAAAGTAAATGATTTTCTAAACAAAATGAAAAAGCTTTTCTTTATATAACTGATCGTACATTAAAGTATTATCCGAATACAAATTTGAGCATTTAAAATTGCATAGCTTGTAAAATATTACCAAAAATCTTCTAAATAGCTGAGAGATTATGGAAAAAAAAATCTCTTGCCTGATTTAACTGCAGTGTTTATAGACTTCATCGAAAAATCAGAATTTAAAAAGAGTTCGCAAAATCACACAATTCTTAAAAATAACCTTTTTATCATAATTTTGAAAAAGAGCGAAAGAGCCGTTCAAAAGAACGGCTCTTTTTAGTGAGTGAACGAAAAAGAACGGTTTTGCCCACCTCTATTAAAAACTGTAGCAAAAAAAAAAATTGGTGAGTACAGTCGACTCTCTGGTTGTCAATATCCAAAGGAACCGTCGAGGAAGGGAATCATCAGTTTACAGAACGATGAAAAATGAAGACTCGATTGAAAATATTTTTTTCTTGATACCCAGCTATGGGAGAGAATCATGGCAACGTCCATCAAACTAAAACAAACTAATGTCAAACACCCTTCAAAGCTTCGTTTCGCCAAGAAAAATGTCTATGCAAGCCATGAGAAAGTGAAATTATTGACAACCGGAAGAGATTTTTAAAGCAAACAGAATCCAAGGGACCGTCGAGGAAGAGATCCTTCAAGCAAGAGAAAATATCGAGGAATGAAGATAATTGAAGTATGCAGATTGAAGGGACTGAAGAATTCATCGATAGATGGAGAATTATTGATATCGAGAAGATCGAAAACCAGAGAGTCGACTTATTTATGTTTTTTTCATTCTAGAGAATTACTCAGAAACCAACATTTTTGGCTGGAGTGAAATTGAACCTTCTGCTTTCGCCTATAAATCATTTTTACGATCCCCTAATAGATCATTTTTACGAGCTTTACCTTTTTGAAATAATCATATTTGTGTTAAAAGAAAAATTAAGAATGTTTTACATTCTGTAGAAAAATTGTCTAAAAAAAGAAATCATAAAGATTTGGATAAATTTCTAAGCATTTTCGAACAATTGAAACTATTTTTTGCGTTTAATAAAGTTGCTCATAGTCCTGGTAGTACTCCGGTTCTCCACTTGAAATTTACCTTTTTTTGCACATAGTTAATCATTTTGTGCGGATAAAAATGAAATATTTCCTGAACACAAAGCAACCTCTTATTACCCGGAGGCTTTACATTTTGTGATTTGTCGATTTCTCTGAAATGATGCAACATTTTGCAATATTTTGTCAGCAATTTGTACGAAAAATATGTGCTTAGTATGGGAACCACCAATGTATATAACTTTTTTAAATTATTTTTTCAATAAAGTTCGATAGAAGATCAATTTTCCTATGCGGTGAAAAATTTGCTGTAATTGGACGATGATTCCGATTCCAGTGCGCTCTGTCATAACGCTTTCAATAGAGTATTGCTTAGCAAATTTATAATTGCCTGGACGTTGAAGTACTTGATAGAATAAATTGCAAACATAACCGAGTGCAGTTGGATTGCATATGAAGTTTTTTTATTTAATTAAAATAATACTTTGTGATCCATCATAGAATAGCTGCAGAACCACAACTATTTGCTGTCATTATCAACATGTTTGCACATTGGAAACATGCAAACAAGTGGCATTCAGTTTTCTAACTCAAATGGCTATTGAAGCGTGAGAAAAAACTTATTATGTAATTATTGACATTGTTCAACAGACTTATCAACCGGAGTTTTGAAATAAGTTTTGAAGTTTGTTTACTGATTTGCACTGAAATTAATTAACAAAAAAAGTGTTATCAGGTGGCAGTAAATCGTAAAAAATCAACGTATGTATCTCACATACGATTACGACTCTATATTACGATGTTTGGCAACAAGTGCTTTCACTAGAATCGATAAGCTTTTTACCTGTTCGGATCTCCCTCATACAGTTCATTACTGGAAATTTCACTGCCCTTCGACTTCCTGGCGGAAAATCAGAGTTGTTCGTTCGTTATGCTTTGAGCACTGTTAAAAATACCTTCAATAAAAAAAATCATCCGATAAATTTACATGCTTGTTGTAAAGACAAAATAGTTATTGGAAATCTTTAGTGTGTACTTTAGAATTTTTTTTTTGCTGTGATCTCGCGCAGAACTCCGTCCGTCCACTCAGACTCTACACTGTTGTTGGCAGAGCAGAATCAAGCGATGTGCTATTTGGAGAGTGCATCCAATTAAAATGTTACGATTTGGTAAATCTGATTATCGACTCTGGCGTTCGCTGCTGCGTGCCCTCGTCGTTTTTGCTTAGCTCTGCTGGAGGGAGTTTTTCAACCGGGGGGTTTTCCACTGTAATTGACTCCGCGAAAATTTTCCCCAATTGCCCCGATTTTGAAAGCTAATTGAATTGTGGCGTACGAATTTGGTGTGATTGACTTTTTTAGGTCCTGATTTTTTTTTTCCTCAAAAAGTGGGAGTTTGAAAAAATCCAGGATATCGCAACCAAGCTTCACTCATCCATAACAACAAATCATACCAACAATACACTTAATCACAGCAATTCCCACTCCCTGCGGTCGCAGAGCTCAACCATCCTAATCCGAAAGCCTAACACACACCGAAAAACCGTTAAAAATCTAATCGTCCTTTTTCCAGGTGAAACCTTTCCCAAATCCAGTGATTTACCGCGCACAGTAACACCAATTAAGTCCCGAACAATAAACAAACAAATGACATCGTCAAAAAACGCTACATAAAAACCAGTGTTCCCAGTTCCATTCCAGCAATCACGTCCATCCGGAATCCGGAGCACCACCACCACCATCCTATGGCCTAAAAACCGTCCAACCAACCGTCAACATCCTGAAATTTGCACCACCACCAACAAAAAAAAACTCAAAATCCATGACAAAAAAAAAAAACTAGCCAATTCGATTCCCGATTGTGACAAATGGCTTCCGGTGGCCACCCTCTACCAAAAATTACAACAAAAAAGGAACAAACTTTCCCACACAGCTTTCCACGGTCGTTGGTGTGAATTTGGAGGAATAAATATCCATTTATCAAACATTTTTAATCCATCATCATTGTGATTTCGCAACAACAAAAAAAAACCAAACTCTTCCACACACGTGCACCTCTTTCCGGAATTCGAACGGAAAACCAAGAGCTTCCCGAAATCAAGTAAAATTTAAGCGATTCCTCCTTCTGTACATATACAAAAAAAATCCGCCAACGAATCCAAGCTCCAACCACCACCACCAAAAAATGTACAAAATATTATAAAATATACACCACATCCCGGTAAGAACAATTTTTCGTTTTATATCCAACTTTTTATTATTTTTCTCTTTTTTTCTTTCATTCATTCGTTTTACTTCTTCTACTTCTTTCACGTTTGTTAGAGCTCGTTCCCCCCCCCCCCTCTCAGCATTTTCCTCCGGGACTTTTCCAAATGCTTTCATAAAAACACACACACACCTTCCTCCCTCCCTCCACCAATAACCTAATCTTATGCCTTAGCCGCGATTGGAAGGGAGTTCCTTGGTCCGTCCTTGTGCTGGTTTTTCCCTGTTTTAATATTTTTTTATTCTGTTTTTCTGATAAGGAATGCCCGCTTCTTGTTTGACTTATGGTATGCGCGCTCCTTTTTGGATTCTCTTATCGTTTTTATTTCATTTGCCTCTTTATTCTCCACCTCCTGACTGAGTTCTGTTTGTTTTCCTAACGTTTAGTGTGTTTCTTTCCCCTCTCTCGCTCTATAGTTTTTGGGTGCTTTTTTCTGATTTTGTTTTATTAACGTGTGACATTGAGCAATATCCGACCGGCTATCGATCAACCTGGAATTTGACCAATCCAAAGTAGGCGCCGCCAATTTTATGAACAGAAAACAAGCGTTAAACTAATGTTTGTTTTTTGGAGTGACATTTGGTCACGGAATTGATTTTTACTGATCATTGGGTCACCGAAATTTATGGGCCTCAATTTATAGCGCGTAACATGGTTTGGAATAAAAGGAGCGTCAGCTACTAATCTTAATGATAGCAAATGTACTCATCAAGGTGTGATAAAATTAACAAGGACAAATTCCAAATATGAGCTTGATTAGATTAAACCCGCAAGCTGGTTTGACTTGTTTCGTGTAGTCGAAACTTCAAAATTAGAATTGAAATGCATTTTTTCAAGTTCATAATCATATTTAGCATGTTTTTTTTTCAAAAATAAAAATTGACAATGTTTAAATGTTTTGACAACCAATGATTGCAAAACAACGAAGTTCAAGATTTTTATAAGTCTCAGAGTTTAAGAATTTTAAAAATTTTAAAACATTTAAATTATTGAATTTCTGAATTTATTAATTTTTGATCCAGAAATTTAAAATTATGGAATTTAATAATTCATGAATTTCAGGCGCAGAAATTTCAAATTTTATAATTTCATAATTTGATAATCTCTAAATTTTATATTTTTTTATTTCTTCATTTTTTCTTTAATTTTGTAAATGTCTCGAGTTTCTGTAATTTTTTTTACATTCTGTCAATTTCTGAAATTTCTTGATTTAATAGTTTTTTTTATATATAGAATTTCCCAAGTTTCTTGAAATTCTAGATATTTTGATGTTTTCTTTTATTTTATTATTTTTAAGATTTTATTGTATTTGTTGTATTTCTAGAAATATAAGAATTTCTAAAATATAAAAAAAACATCCAAAATTAGTATTATTTCTAGTTATTCTACAATTTTCTCGAATTTCTTGAATTTATAGAATTTTTCGAAATTCAAAAGCAATTTCATGAAAAAAATGAAATTTTTAGAATGTCTGGAATTTTTTCAATTTTGTATTTCTTATTTAATTTTAATTTTTTGTTTCTTTTGAAATTGAAATTTGGTTATCTGGATTTTTTTAATATTTTGAATTTCATTTTTTTTTATTTTTTTATTTCCTAATTTTATAGATCTTTGGATTTTTTTTTAAAATTCTTGTCTTTCTTGAATTTCCTTTATTTTTTGAACTTCTTGGTTTTTTTTTTATTTCTTAATTTTTTGAATTTTTTAAATTAGTTGAATTTTTTGACTTTCTTGCATTTGATAAATTTCTTAAACTTCAATAATTTGTAGATTTTTTAGAGTTTTTGAAAATTCTGAAACTATAGTTTTTTTTATTAATTTCTAGATAGTTTTTTTTTAATTCTTGAATTTCTTGTTTATTTTTGGATTTTTTTTAATTTTTTAAAATTAAAAATGCAATATCTTCATCTTAAATTGCTGATATTTTTGAAATGTTTCAAATGTGTATTTTTTTATTGAATTTCTAAAATTCACTGCATTTCTTGAATTTTTTAATATCCTACATTTTAAGATTTTGTTGAATCTTCTAGATTTTTTGACTTCTGGGATTTTGGGATTTTTTTTAAATTACTTGAATTTTTTGTTTAGAAAAAAAGAATTTTTGGTCTTTCTTGAAATTTTGAAGAATGTGTGGAATTTCTTGAATTAATATTTTATGATTTTTAAAAATTCTTCAATTTCGTGAATTTCTTAAAAAAAATTCCATGAATTATTTTTAATTTTTGGATTGGATTTTTTTTTTGAAGTAGTTCAAGTTCAGGAACTTCTGGGTTTTTTTTTAATTTCTTAAATTCCTGGATTTGTTTTATTTTGTTTCTTTGTTTATCGAGAATTTTTTTTGAATATATGGAATGTCTTAAATTTATTGATTTTTAATCTTAAAAAAACACTCAAGAAATTAAAAAAATAGATTTAAGAATTTTAAGTCATTTTAAAAATTTCCAATTGATATTTAAAAAAATCCAAAAATTTAAAATATATGAGTTCAAGATATTTTTTTAAATTTCTGATGTTCCAGAAATTTAGAAAAAAAACGACATTTAAGAAATTCATGAAAATGAATGAATTCAAGAATATTTTTTTAATACACATTTAAAAAGTTAAACATTAATTTTTTTCAAGAATTTCAAGAACTCCCAAATCATCAAAAAAAATAAAAAAATCAAGAATCTCAAAAAAAACTATTTTTCATGTTAATAAATCAAGACACTAATAAAAAAAAACTTTAAATTCCCGAAAATTAAGAATCAGAAGTAAATTTCAAATTTATATATTCAAGAAAATAAAAAAAAAATGGTTTTTTTATTTCTTTGTATATTTGTAGATTTTTGAAAATTTCTTGTTTTTCTTGAATTTTGGGAATTTTTTTTTTTCTTGTAGTGTGTTGAATTTCTTAGATCTATTGATATTTTCCTGAAACAAAAGTTTGTATTTTTTTTAGTTGTTTTTTCATTTAATGTTTTTGAGTTTTTTTTTCATTTGAATTTCTTATTTTTTTTGGGAGTTCTAGATTTTTATATTTTGAATTTTTTTGTATATCTCAAATTAAAAAAAAGAAATTATGCTTGAATTTCTTGATTTTCATGAACTTCTTGAATCTTGTTGATTTGGTAAATTTCTGGAAAATCAGAAATTTTTAAAAATTCTTGAACTCTTATATTTTAAAATTTTTGGACCTTCTTAAATATCTATAATCTAGAAATTTTCAGAAGGACTTAAAATTCTTCAATTTTTGTTTTTTTTTAGAATTTCTAGAGTTTTTTTTTATTATTCAAATTTGTCAAATTGTCTGTCATTCTTGAATTTCTTGATTGTTTTTAAAGGTTTTGCACTATCCTTTATATGTTTTGGAGATTTTTAAGAATGATAATTTGTTTCGGCCTTATTCTGAATTTTTTGAGAGATGAATTGATTTTTGATCTTTTATAATTTATTTAACAGAAAAAAAACTCATTTCATCCCCACACTTTCAAGTTTGAATGGTGGTATGAATGATAGCGTACTTGAAATGTCAAAATCGCGTGATGTTACCAGCCTTTAAAAAAAAAGTGTTGCATTTTGACAGCGTCAAACATAACGCCCTTACCATTTCAATAAAATCTAAAATCGCGGTAAGCTTTAATTGCATTCCAGATTATTCAAAATTTGTTAAATTAAATTCTTTTTTTACAAATAGAATAAAAAAAGATTTCGAGTTAAATACGAAAAACGGGGAAAAATAGAAACTGTCAAAATAGTTTGTAAAATTCATAAGTGTAACTTTTGTAGATTTTCGTTTGTTTCAACTTTTCGTCGAAAACCTTCCGTCTCCATCGAAATCTTAGAGCCTCTTGGAGACGCAATATATTTGTGGAGAGATATAAAACATAAAAGACACAATATTCAGGATTGGTAAAGATGGTTGGTATTGCTCAATTTCAATGGTTTTGACTAATAATTGATTGCTTTTCTTTATCATTTTTTCCATTTAATTCTTTAGAACAGTTCATTGCATCATCTTCTTCACTTGTTTCTTAGAAATGGCTTGATTTAGTAATCCAATTCTTGCACAATCCCCTAAAAATATCCCCTTTTCCTCAATCAAAACAATCTCCACCTCTCAAACCACCAAAAAACCGTGTTTCGTCGAGCTGATTGTCCATCTATTTTTCCAGTGATCGCAAATCACACTCAAATATGTCGTCCAAACTGAATCTCCACTTGAAACCGAAAATGCAGTACAATCTCGTTTTTATCATTTTTCTCTAAATCCGCGATCGCGCTAGCAAAAAAACACTTCCGTCTTATCACATAACCTCAAACGTTCCACCAATTTGTAACCACCGTTTCTTCTCTCTTTTCTTTTTACTCTCTTCTCCGCACCTTTTCTCCATCGACGTATTGTGTGTGTAGAATTTCGATGGAAACCGCCGGACTGCCAATCCCCGGCTACCACTACATCGCCCCGAACCACATCGTGAAAGCGCCCATCCACTAAACCGGAACAACCCATTTGGCCACCATCACCACCAACAACCCTTGTGGAACCACCCCCTGGAAACCTGCGGAGCCATTTTTAGTCTGGGGACGATCGTGGACATTTAACTAAATTTGGTTCTTCATTTTTGCAACACTGGAACTCTGGTGGCACGCGCGCTCCCCTGGCGGATTCCGGTGGAACTACAACACAGTTGACAGGTGTCACGTGCGGTGGAGATGGCAACACAGTGTGTGCAACAACAACGTGTTTTTTCGTTTCGTTTCGTTCGTTTTCTTTCTAAGCTAAACTAAACAACTTCATACTTGTAGTTTTAGGCTTAGGTTGCTGACTATGACTAGGATCCTTATATATCGTGCTAGGGTTTAACGTGTTTGTTGAAACTGTTTTTTTATTATTATTTTTGCGTAATGTTTAGGATACTTTGTTCTCTTAGGGGTAAACATACTCTCTAAACTGTATTTTGTAATCAAGTGAGGGCGGATAATGTGCGTTGAAAGAAGAGGGGAATTTACACTGTGACACAGAGAAAAAAAAAACAAACAAAAAAGAGAAACCACACACAGGGAAATAATAAAAAAAAGGTCGGAAAACAATACAAAACTGATCGAGAGCAATGACAAACAAGAAAAAAAGACGTAAAGCCGGGCAAAAAGTAACATAAATAGTAACACAGGATGGTAAAAACAGGACAAAAAAATTGCGATACATAAAATAAACAAAAAAGCAAGTAATAATCATTTAATGCAGCGGCAGCAGCAGTGCAGAAAAAAGTGGTCATAGAGGGCAGTATAATCGTCAAAGAGCTTAACATTCAATTATAAATTGAATCCATTCAGTAAAGCACACAAAAACACACACACAGACACACGCAGGACAAAAAAAAGCTGGGTTCACACAAACACACTCACATTTTGTTTGCGCACCTCGGTAGCAGCAAAAAAAAAGGTGAGAGAGGACGTCGTCGTCGTCGACGGGATAAAAATATGATAGAAAGCGGTGCACTTTTCACGATCGGAATCGATATCATCATCCCCGTTCCACTGGTGTCGGCAATTATTGCTTTTTATCACTTTTTATTGCGTGTTCGTTTTTTTTTGTGCTTCGTCAAACCGCGGGGTTTTGTTGGCTTTCGGAAAGCCCCAAACACCCGCCATCCGCGTACTATCAAACTCGAATTTATTTGGCTTTAGTAGGAAAAAACAAAAGTTAGAGCTTTCAAAAAGTTTCGTTTCTAAAACTATCAACCTAACCTTAAAAAGAAAATTAAACTGCTTTGAGCTTGCGCAAGAGTAGGACCAGTTAGTGTAACGCGTGCGTAACACATGCGTAACGTCGCGTGCTGTCAAAAAAATCTTAGTGAAACGTATACGATTAAAAAAAAATGAACAAAAAATAAAACAAGTAAGCTAGGTTATCAAAAAGCTGCGAATGTAAAGAACATTTTCACACGCAAACAAAAACACACATATTTATCGGACATATCGTTTTTTTGAAAGAGGGTTGAAGAATATCACGTTAAAAAATAAAGTTTAATTCCAGTGGAAGTGTAAAAAATCAAAGAAATTGTCTTTTAAATTTTCTTCCGCAAAATCAGTTCAGAAAATTTGTCAAAATTGGTTTAAATTATTTAAAAAAAAAACCAATTTTTGTGGAACGAAGTAACTAAGAAAATTGTAAAATGGTTAGTGCGTTGAAATCGAACAAATAATGAAAAAAAAAGGATAAAAAACTAACAAGCAAGAAGAAAAGCTAAAAAAGCTTAACTCTCTCAAATATGACTAGTTTCTCTCTTTTTTCGCGATGTGAGAGAAACGGCTTATACGCGTATTTGAAATTATCTATATTTGGGTTATTTTGACTTTACGGAAACGGTAGGTGAAACAAAAGAGAGCATGTTTAAATCAATTCAATCATATTTTTTTTAAAATAATGTGACTTCAAATGTAAACAAACAGTTTTTAAACAGCTAGATTAAAAAGCTTTGTTTGCACTCAAATCTGTATAACTTTCACTCATATTAACGAAATTCACTTTTGAAATATTTCTAAAGAATTATAATTTTTACAAAAAAATACTTCAAGTTCAAACAGATTTAGATGGATCTTACAAATTAATTCAGGCTAAATGTTGATTGATTTCCCTCAAACATAAATGATATCCACTCAGAAGTACACACTTAGATTTTTTAACCGAATTCGGTAGTTGTTTAATCCGTAATGTTTAGATTCGTTAACCATCTGTCAAAATGGACAAAATTTTACCGAATTTCGGTTGTACGATGAACAATAATGAACTTCATTACCGAATTCCTTCAAGTTTTTACCGAATTCGGTAATTTTCACTTTATCAAACAGTTCAGCAGTTGAAAATTCGGTAAGCTGTCCTGAATTTTGTGTAATTGTAAATGTACTCAATCAAGAATTTGTTTTAGTTTAGGTAAATTCACGAGAATTTTACCTAAAATTATGTAAATTTTATTAATTATTTTACATGTTCTTTCAAGTTAATCCGGATTGAACTTAAATGTAATTCGTCATCAAACTTAATTTGGTGGACTGAAACGGAAATTCGCGTCAATTTATCTCGAATAATTTTATTTTTTCAGTTGTGCTGAAATTAAGTCAAATTTCTTGAAATTCAGGAGAGTTTCATTAAAATTCATGTAAATTTTGCTCAATGTGAGCAAATTAAAATTAAAATTCGAACAGTCTGAAAAATTGGCAATTTTACAAGTTTCAAATTTAATTCGAATTTGATTAAATAGTTTTACTATGTATTTTTGAAACTTTAAGCTTTGTTGACAAAAAGTTGAATTAATGTCATCATGTATTTTTGAGTGAAATTGATCAAAACTCTATAGTGAAGTCCAAATCTCGGGCTGGCTTATTTTTGACGAATTCTGAGTTTATTTTATGACATAAATCATAAATTTTTAGAAAGATTCAAAAGGTTTTTAAAGTAATTCGCTTCGAAAGTATCGCTGAATCAATTTATACATGAGATTGAAAGAAACAAAAACCTTTCTTAAAAGGGATATTTATTAAAGATCAGGCAGCAATATTAAATGAGATGAGCCTATCTGTGAAATTTATACAACTTTAGATGTAAATAACCCCAGAACCACCTTTCATTTTATTGAAACTTTCGCAACATCCTTCGTTTGAGATATCGTTTGATATTCATTTGATGAATCTGAATAATTGAATATTATGATCTGGCATCACTGCCCTGATTGTAACGTTACTAAAATAAATCGAGTTTTTAAGCTCATTTTTTCTTGGTTTAGAATGTTTAGAAGTCTTTTCCGAGGAGTCATAAAATATGTTGCTCTGGTGACCCTGTATTGCAACAAACATTTCTTTCTCAAATCTGATTCATCGAAAATACGAAAGTTTAAGCGAACAGACATAAATCATTAATTTTTAACAAAAAATTCATCGATCAATCTTGACTAGAGCCATCTAGTTGTGAACGCGCACACCGCACAAAATGTATGGCAGTGTGCGTGAATCCAGTGTCACCGCGTGTAAACGAGCTATAGAGCTATCTAAGCCCGATCTCACACACACTAGCACACCATTTGTTTTGCTGGCCGGTACAAAATTTAACCTCACTTTTTTTCGTGTACGTACACGCAATACATGCGCACGTAGATAACTCTATGGTGAATCCAAAACTGCCGTGGTGAGTTTTCAATCATTCAAATTGACAGTTAAATTGTTGATTACTGGATTTTAAAAGAGATTTACGTCTGTTTGTCTGTGCTTCAAATGACACCAAACGATGGTGGCGACATCAATGTCGATTGCGGCTCTTTAGGAAGCTATAATTTGTAAAAAAAATAATTTGAAATCAATCTGATACAATCAGCGATTGAAGAATCTTCATCGAAAGATTTTTTTGACAGGCACTTAAAGAGAAGCAAGGAGGTAAATTAAAACGAGATTTTTTCTCTCCTCTCTCATGCTTGGAAAATCGGTAAAAAATACTTGAAAGATCAATTTCAGGACTTACGAACGTATTTTTTGATTCCTAGATTACTTTTTCAAAACCACCAATGCACTATGGGTTTCCTATGTACATAGGACCTTTCTTTCACTAGTATTGCATGTGAAACGCCATACGTCGACAAATGACCTGTCACATTTCCTAGATTCGCAGACAGTTTTTGTAAACAAAACAAAAGAAATTAATATCAGTGGTGTTTACAGTGAAATTCATACATATTTATTTGGATGTTCGTTATAGATTTTCTTTGTCATGTTGAAATTTTCGTGGCTGAGAGATGTTCACATTCGGAAAATGAAATTTTGAGATAGTTTCAGCTCTGGATGCAATGATATATTGTGACTTCATTATCTGTTCGATTTCGTACAAATAAACCTTTTTACAAACAATGCAACTATCGTTCATCCATAATCAGTTAAACTTTCCACGACAAAACGATAAGAAGAGAATTAAAAACTCTACGTTCAGACCTGTGCCAAATTTGTCGTAAGCAGTAGTTCGCGCTCGTTAGAAAATTCAAACATAATTAAAAGCAGCAAACTTAGTGAAATTGCTTCCCCAGAAACCCCACCAAAGTGGTTCGCTGCTCGTAAAATCTGTTGAACTTTGCGATTAAACACTTAAGCACTTTGCAGCGCAATTAGGGCAAACAGATTACGGTCGAAATCAGCGCAGGTGTGTTTAATTGGACGCACCTTGCTCAAAAAGAAGAAGAAAGCTTAGCAAACGGGGTAGAGAAGTTGAAATACAAAAATAAAACACTCACACACGCGTTATATATTTTGTATAAACTTATTTAGGGTTTCCAAAGGTCGTTCGCGCGAACGAGAATTAAATGATAGAATGACAAGGAGAAAAACAGTTTTTTCGTAAATGCTTATTAGCGAAAGTTGCTAGAGAAAATCAGAGAGAGAAAATGAAAAACAGGGTGAACCAGTATAAGTACGCGACACACTCCCGTGAATCGGAAGGGAGTTGCTCTAACCTTAGTGAAAAGCTCAAGTAGATCGAATTTATTTAACCCTTAAGACTATCACGTTTTTAACCCTTAATCATATCCTAGAGGAAGACGAAGAAGAAGTGAGATGAGCGCAGGCGAAGAATACTACTATATCAAACAATCTATAACAAAAAAGAATAAATAAAACACACAAACACACCCACACAACAACAATACATATTTGCAAACAGGTTGGCGAGCGAGCTCGATTTTTCTATCATAACCCCACATATCACATAAGTAATTGTCGATGTTAGTCCCTTTTTCCCGAAACCAAAAAAAGAAGCTATTTTAGAAATCACCCATCAACTCACTCACTCACACACAGCCATGCGGGCGCGCTCGTAGAGAGAAACAACCCGTTTCCATCAAAGCAGGCGCGTGAGAGCGGCGCGCGCTCACGCTCTCACTAACACACTCCCACGCAATCGCATGACGTCACAAGTGCACATTGCGCAGCACGGAGAAAGAGAAGAGCAAAACAAGACAACAACAATCTTCTAACCTGATGAAAAAAAAATAAAAAGAAGAAAAAGTTCAATTTGGTTTCGTAAGAACAAATAATAGGTCGTAAACACTAAGCTAATGCTAAAAACTGAGGAAGAAGAAAAATAACAAAATGTTGTACAAAGTAAGCAAGTAGAACAAGCTAGCAAAAACAAAAATCGTAAATAAAACAAAACCAGTGTGAGAAAAAGTGAGGGGGGAAAAAGGCGTTAGCGTAAATTTAATTCAAGTTGGCACGCAACCACACAGAGAAAATGCGATTTCATGACACAGATTTCACTTACACACAGCAGCGCGGAGTTCGGCGAAGGTGCACGCTGATAAAAGTTTGGGTTTATCCATTTGAAATAAAAAGGTTGGGTTAAAAGCAAAAAGCGCGCGCGCGCGATCATGATGGAGTTGAATTTAATTAAATAAACACCCCCACCACCGCCACCACCCCACACTGAAACAAATAATAACAAACACACGTTTGAAAACAATCTTGCCCAAGGGTCCGGGGGTGTTGCTGCCGTATTATCGGTTTTCCCATGAAAAGAGAGAGGAGAGAGGAAGCGGTTGTGGAATGACAAAAAAGAGCCTGAATTGATTTAAAAAAATGAGAGTGCATGTTTTATCAATTAGTGTGCGAGAAATGTGTGCAGTTAATAAAATTACGTGCGAGTGGTAATTCAGTGTGCGCGCTTTCGAGCGTGCAATATTATCGCTTGCAATGAGGTGAAAAAGTGGAAAATAAAAAGTTATCAATGTAGACTTCCGAAAGGATTAGCGAGTTGCGCTTTTTTGCAATTTAATTTAATTGATGTTCAGCTGGAAGTTAAACGCCATTAAATGTTTAAATAAATTTGTTTAATTAAGGGTTAGCATGTAATCAAATTGAAAAGTTACTTAAAATTTTACCAACTCAGTTTTTTTTATCGAATTTGGTTGCTCATATCATATATCGGTTAATATTGGATCGGTAAACCATCAACAAAAAGAAATTTTACAGAAATCGGTAAAAAAGTTCAAGGGAGACATATTTTGTTGTTACTAGCGCAATCAGATTTTTAAGTCAAATTTGATATATAAAAAAATGCTTTGAAATTTTAAATGTTTGAATGAAAAGTACCAAATTCATGCAATGCAATTTCGAAATTTAAAAATTTTTGTTGAATTTAATGAAAAATTAAAAAAAACAAATTGCACGACTATTTGTATGCGTTTAAACAGTTCTTATTTCGCCTCATCGCTGCCACAAGCACGACGCATCAAAAACGAATATGTATTGGTGCAATTGCCGTCACGCTGCATTTAAACACGCTCATTCGAACTGCTCCATTTTTGGGTAAAAGCACGTAATTGTATGTCAAAGACTTGGAAAAATAAGGATACTTTTTTTAATTGATAAATTGGGTAGAAACTTTTTGAAATTTTATTTTTTTCTTCAGAAAAAATCAAAAGCTAATTTGAGCAACTCAACATTAAAATAATATTTTTTGTGTAACTTATGAGGTTACAACGTGGATTTGCTAATTTGAATAGAACTGCATTCGAGTGAGCGAATCCAAATTCGGAAATAATCGAAAAATTGGGTTGAAACGTCAACATCTGTTTGACGACTGGTTTTGACGGTGGAGTGCTTTTTAACTCTAATACGTTCGAATTATTGAGCATTTAAATGAGCGGTCATTAGATGTAGCGAAATTCGAATTAACGATTCCGCTCTAAAATTTTGAGTTATTCTAATGTCAAACTTTTTAAATTTGCGAAAAAAAAAAGAAATTTTTTTTTCTTAACTCCACTGGGAAACAGATAATATGGCATCAATATTTCAAATATGATCAAAAGCTCATTCAAAATACTTTAAATTATGGTTATATTTATTCAAATTTTGATTGATTACCCTAATTTATGCAAAAGTGAATCTCTTTACTACAAAAAACGGCGTTGAAACAGTCTCAAAATTGAATGTTTACACATTGTTTACAAACATTGGTCGATGTTGGTCGATGTTGGAACATTGGTCGATTGAATGATGTCTGACGTTTCATCTGCCATTGTACACTGAAACCCCCTTAGTTTGACACCAATTGTTGTCAAACGAACGCGGTCCCTTTTTAGTTTGACATACCTTTTACACGGAGTTCACACACTCATACGTCAAAAAATCAGCTGTCAAGCTGATGTTTACATTTCAAACCCATTGTTCGTCGATTTCAGACTGTTGGATTTCGTGCGTGTAGGCAATTTTAACTTAAATTCTATGAAACTTGAACCTCTTCATAAACAAATGATGGAATTTTGACGCAGATTTGTAAGAATTTTGCTCAAATTTGGGTAATCTACTGGAGTATTGGATAATATTTGATTTAATTTGTATAAAACCAAGTTGAAAATAATAACTTTCTGTTATCATTGCCAACTTGGTATTACACTCAACCCCGGGTGGTTGGTCACTTTTTCGTTTGACACTTTTTTAGTTTGTACCCCGTTAGTTGGTCAAAGTCAAACTAAAAAGTGACGAACTGTCACTTTTTACATGGCGCTCACGCACACAATCAAAACAAACGTTTGATAGTGAGTGTGAACTCCGTGTAAAAGGGGTGTCAAACCAAAAAGTGACCCCGTTCGTTTGACAACAGTTGGTGTCAAACCATCGGGGTTTGAGTGTATTACAAGAAAAGTAGTCAGAAAAGATCGATCGACAGTTCGAAATTTCCAAATCAACAATTAAGGATGATGAAATTTGGAAAAATATGACCCACAAATGGGTAAATTTTAATGAGCGCCTACACTTTCAATTGAAACCGATCAAATAATCCATTCTCGTCAAAATCGAAAGAAAAAAAAACTCACAAAAACGTAAGAATTTACTTGAGAAGCAATATTTTTTCCCCAACCAAAAAGAAAATAAAGCAAGCTTGACTAGTAGGCGGCGCGCATATTTATTTCGTTCGTTCGACGATGCACAGTGCGTGTGTAGTAGTGTGTTTTGAAAGGTAGACAAGGCACGCCAAGAAAAAAACGGAGGGAAACGTAAAGGTGTTAAGTTATTTGAGAGTATGGGGAGGGGAAAGTAACACACGGAAAGAAAATATCTCATTAACGATAAGATTGATATATTCGTAACATTATTGCGAGAAATTAAGGAAAATATAGGACAAAAATGACATAACAGTGAGGGTTAAAAAAAATCGGAAAAAGGGATCAACAACCAAAGAAATAATCTTTACTATATTAAACAGCATACACGCGTACACGTACACACACACAAGCAAGTGACGACACACTGAGAGAAGAAAAAAAAAACACAATTTCAACTGAAGACATGAAATCGTTGAAGGTAGTTTAAAGAAGTAATTAAATGTATAATTTTTAGAATTATATATTAACAAAAAATCTTATATACAGCACTTACACTTACGAAAAAAAAAACAGAAACTGAAGAGGAACGGTGAGCAAATTTGTAACTACGTAGTATGCGTGACATTTGAAGCACTCTCACTCACACAAATACACATACAGACTCGAAGCGTGCGAGAACAATGACAAGCTCTCGCCAATGATAGATAGCGGGAGAGAGGGAGACAAGTTTTTTGCGTTTTTTTTATCAACTACGAGCAATGCAAATAAAATGTTCAGTTTTTTCCAGTAGGTAGAAAAGCTGTTTTGACTTCTTTTTTTTGTAATTTTCTGTTATCGTGTTTAGATTGTTAGTGGTTATTTTTAAGTTCGTTTAGTTTCGCTTTAATTTTCCGAACAACATTCAACATGGGGAAAGAAGCAGAACAGCGTTGGGGGAAAACACGTAATTTAAAAACTAAAGGAAAAGAAAACTGCTGAATGAGATACAATTAAGCGAGTAGACAGAGAAAGACATGTGATGAATTTTTTTCTTACACAAAATAATAAAAAAAATCATTCATTTCGTTTTTCGCTAGAACGCATAAAGGGCTGTGATTTTAGTGGTAGAAAATTTGTTGTTTAAAAATGAAGTAAATTTTGTTTATGACTCGAGATGTAGAACAAACAAACAAAAAAGAAACGTGGAACAACTAAACGCTAAACAAAAGAAAGTGAAAGAAAGAGAGAGAAATATTATGAAATTATTTTTAAACAAAGAGGAATAAAAGACAAAAACGGACCTGCGGCCGGCTCTGGCCGGTTCCGGCGCGTGGTCTCGTTTAGAACTAAGGTGCTCTTATGACTAAAAAAAACTGAACTACTTAAAAGTGCAAATATTTCTTCGCCAGAAAGCAACCACCACCACCACCACCACGAGAACAAGAAAATACTTCTTCTGCAACGTCAGCAGCAGTGCGTTTTGACACGGCTCTCACACCGGAGAGTGTCTGAAATTCCACAGAAAACAAAACAAAAAAAAATGTCTTAAATCCAGGTCGCCACCCAGAAAACAATAAAAAACTATTGCAAAGTTTGCCGAGAAATAGTTACACAAAATGCCGACGCCGCCACCACCACCACCATGCCAAGTCAAGCCAAGCAATATTAATGAAACCAAAATATGCAAAATTAATGAAAAAACAAAAATCACAAACACACTATTTGGAGCAAAATGGCAATCAAAGAGTCAAAAAACATTGTTTGTTATAACACACATCTAAACCACGTCCCTTTATGTGTATTTTTTCAAATGCTTTTACTATTTTTCCGTTGTTTGCTTTTCGTTTTTGGTTTTCGCTAGAGAAAAGTTTAAAAAAAATAAACAAACAAAAAAAATCGTAGCAAATTGAGCTGTAAGAAAGGCTTCTGTTACTGAGAAAAAGTAAGCATTTTCGTTCATATCACTAAACCTAGAGCGTTCGAAATGTGAGAGTTAAAAAAAATCATAGATGAGAAAGAGAGAAAACGTAGGAGAGAGCAAAAAAAAATCACATGTGAACTCAACTCATCGTAATAATTTAGAGGTCTTCCCAGTTTCTGACCCACTTTGGAAGAATTTCCGGTTTGTCAGCGCCCAACTCAAGCCAAATTTTTCACGCGAATAATGTTTGAAGAAAAATAAGTCGTAACATAATTGTTTAACACACACACATTCTTACACACTGACACTGAATCACACACACTTACGCAGGTGAGAAAAACAAATGAATAGAGAAGAAACAATACTTGATCCCCGCTCCGGTTATAGTTTCAACACACACTCACACCAGTGAAGCAAAGCATAACCTTAAACAAATAACAAAATGTGTAATCTTTCCCCCTTAACCCCCTTGTTCTTTGAAGAAAAAGAAGAAGAAACTGCATAGCGTAAAAAAGCGAGAGAATATTAACAAACAAATATCAACAAAACAAAAGAAACAAGATAAACTGTGTGCCAAATTTAAGTGAAAACATATGAAAATATAATTATCTCTTAGTAAAAAAAAGCTTATTGTTTAACAAGCGAGATGAAGAAAATAAAAAAAAAACAGAACATAAAAATCTAGTTTGTTAATGTTTAGTGAAAACTTGAGATTAAAGTTAGTTCTTTTTATACATTAAATAAAACAATTATTATTAACTAGTACTAAACAGCAAGCAGGAAAAATGAAGCCACACGAGCCAAATCATTAGTAGCTTGAACAAAAGAAGAAGAAAAAGTTAGAACAATGCAAGCTAGAAGAGAAAAGAACGTAAAATGCAAAAGTGGAAGTAATTATTGCTCATTTTTTACTTATTTATAAAACAAAAACGTAAACAAATCGTAGTAGGTCACACACACACAGGTTTTCTTTCACGCGAAATGTAACCAAATTTCACACTCACTCACGTTTTAGGCGCAAAATTGCATGCGAAAAAAGGATTAGTTGAACACTCACCACACACACACACACTCACTCACTCACACTCACTGTCCCCTTGTTGTTAGAGAAAGTGACAAACATTGTAAACGCAAAAAAAACAAAAGTGGTTCATAGTTTTTAATACGCAATTGAGACTGATTTGATTTCGAAATTATCTTGTATGTGTTTTATTGAAAGAAGAAAAAAACAAAAAAGAAGCGTTAAGTTGTAAGCCTTTAATTGATCAATTATAAATTGACCGGAAATCATTCGTACTAAGTTTAGTTTCAATGTTTTTTTACCTCTTTAATTTTTGTTCAATCCATTCAAATAAGTGCATACCTTTAAAAACATTATTTTACAAACGGTAATCAAACGCTAGGTTTAAGTATCTTATTAATTCTATGCTATATATACACACATACACACATTTTTAAGGCAATTTATGGATATAGAAAATATAAACTTTTTAATTTTCAAATCACACCAACGCGCCTCTCTTTATTTCCGTAATTTCCGTTGTGACACCGCTCACCCCCCTCTGTTTCGTTTGTTCGTTAATATTCGTTTCCATTCTCACCACCAACCGTTGCGACGCTGGTTGGAGCCTCGGCTAACCGCCGAAGCGTTCGTATTCACCACCGCCGCGCGCTGTGCACGCACGCTTGGATGACAAACTGTGGAAATTCACCACCTTTTTCTCCCCTCTGTTTTTGCTGTTGTTTTTGGTTTGAATTGAAGTCGTTGATTGGCCACGTGTTTTCGGTTGCAGAATTTCATTTTTGAAAAGAATTTCTCGAATAATGACAGATTGAAGGTTGCTAAAATACCTGAACTCTCCTGTGTGAAGTTGAGGTGTCTTCTCGAAATAAGCGTTACTGCTGCCTTGTTTTCAGCAGGATTTTCACTGTCTTACCATCACGCTGTTCACAATTTACAATTTACTTACAACTTCAGTGTTTTTTCACAGCTTGGAATCGAGAATTGCTCACTTACCTCTAACTTTTTCCCAATTTGAAAGCGTAGCTGAAGTCCAACAACTTGCGTTTGACGTTTCACGCCAACTTGACATTTCAGCACAGGGTTGCTTTGTTTGATGGTTCGCGAGGGGTGTGCCACTCTTCATGGATTATCGAATAAAAATAAGTATTTTTTTAAGAATGAAATTCTGCGATATTTTTTGTTTTTGTCTTTTTTTGTTGTTGTTCAAGTCTCGCCAGCAAATTTAAACCTAAAAAATATATAAATCGAGCTATATCGCGATCGCACCTTAAATTACGATAATAAATAGGGACAATCCAAACCGTTTTCGTTTCTGCGTTTCTTAGCGGCGAAAGCTCTGTGTAGAACAAACAAATCGTAATGTTATAATATCTTAATGGAAGAACGTAAATTTTCTGCATGAGAGTACCAAAAAACAAAACAAAATATAAATGTGTTACAAGTTATCTTTTGCAAGAACACCTAGAAACTATTGATAATAACGCGTCACTACACAGAAATTTCAGCAATTTGTCATGTATTCAAATATTCACCCCGATTCCAGCGTAACAAAATAGTCCTAATTAATTCAGTGTACCAGTAGATGTAATTTTCGTCACTTCTTCCCCGTTTACAATGTGTGTTAATCATACCAAAACTTGATCAAAATCACAAGTTTCTTTCACTCACACCCGGACACATTCTCGAACGTGCCACATAATACAAACAAAATCAAGATTTTCACCTAGCGAAATAATTTACTCACATAGCCAAGCATATTCACTCTCACAAACCCCGGAGTCACGTCACAATTAATAATCTTGCATTAAAAAAAACACACACAGTTCTTACAGTAAAGCAGAAGAAAAACAAGTTGTTCAAGCGAGTCGTATTATGGAAAATTTTACAAAAATGATAAAAAAATAAAAACAGTATATATATTAAAGATAAATGAAACAAATGTCATAATTTACAAATGAAGCTTTACATTTAATTGTAATTTTTTATATTTATTATACATATATATTAAGTGAGTCGATAAAAAAAAAAACACAAGTAAATTAATTATATAGACAGTATATATATATAAACAATTAAAACTTAGACCTGAAGTAGCTGCTCAGCAGAGGTATTGATTCGATCAGTATTAAACAAGAAAAAACAAAATACACACGTAAAAACACGCGCACCGTAAACTTACACAAATTTGTAAGCAAGTGCAGTGTTGGCGTAGTATTGAAAATATGATAAAAAAATCACACGTACACACTTACACACATACACACTGGTACTGCAAAGAATGTATTTAGAGTTGAATTAAACTTAACAAAAAGCAGATATAGTGTTAAAATTGATAGTTTTTATATAGTGAATTAAAGCAAAAAACAAGTGAGACAGAGAAATTGTGAGGAAAGGGGAAGTTAAGGGAAAGAATGCCTGAACGATACACAAAAGAAAGCAAAAAGAAGTACATTTTTTGGAAGCAAACCGTGAGGAAAACCGACACTTTTCGAAACAACTTTGGGTTAATTTTTTAAGGGGTACAACAGCAGAGTTAAGCTATTTACTGCACGATTAGCTAATCTTGAATGCAAACGAACAACAGCAACAAGTAATGACAACACATGAAATAATACAGGAATTTTCTAAAACATGAAGATTACTTTTACGCCAAATACAGCAAACCACAGCTAGGTCGCCCAGAATAGTCAGTGCAAATAAGTAAAGAAGAGAATAATACACACTTAAAAAAAAAAACAAGATTTTTTCATTTATTGCTCAAACTCGATCTCACAGAAGCAGCTGGAAAAATCCCGTTGTTAAGGAGTGCCACCTTAAGCATTACAAGTCAAGAAACACGTTTTCTTTCTCAATGTCTGCAAAGTTATTAATCCTAACCAAACAAAAGTAAAGTAATTTTTGCACCCAAATATTACAAAAAAAAAACATACACACACACACATTCATTATCACTAACTTACACGTGCAAGTGCAAGATCCAACAACGTTTTTGATAATCCAAGTTCTGAATCAGTGTTTTTTCTCTCGAAATGCCAGTTTATGATAAATGTCGAATTTAAACACGTTTTAGGATTACCGCCAAAGCCAAATAAGAATCCAAATCGTTATATAAATGTGATTTTCCCATATCGTTAAAAAAGAAAGATCAACAATACACAACACACTCAAACATTCATAATTGTAAGCAATTTAAACCGAAACAAAAGATCCAGTTTGTGCAAACCTTCCACAGATTTTCGACCCTGAACCGAACCCCGTATGCCACCAACACAAAGAAAACCTTTCCTCAAATCCGTACTCGAATTGTTTAAATATTTTTCAAACCTTCCAAAAGAAATATCCCCACTCAATTGCTTTCACCAATGCAGAAACAGAAATCCGCAAAACCAACCATTCCGAAAAAGACACTTGAACACAAAAAATGGTAACGTAAACAAAAAACACACACAATACTCTAGATTTGTAACGGAATGCAAGGCAATCATATAAATAGAGCTTCTTTTTTAAGGACAACAATGCAAAACCAAGAAGAAGGGACAGGAAGAACCGTCATGTTGTGTGATTCATTGACCACCCATATTTCCGGATGGAGTTGTGCGCGTGACGCAGACAACACACAAACACACTCACCACACGTACACACTTTTAAAGCATAAACAAACAAAAAAACAAGATGGGAAATTTTGGGGACAGGAAAGTGGGCTCCAGAAGCGATAGAAAATGAGGAAAACCTGGAAACAATTAATGCGGTAAACACAAAAAAAAACGGTAAAACAATTTATATGAAGTATATTTATATTTTGTAAACAATGGGTACTTAAATGAACAAAACAAATCTAAACGGAAGCAAAAAAAACTATTGTGTATTGTTGAATGGACAAGAAAAAATGATATTAGTAATAAAGGAAGGAGAAAGAAACGGGTGGCGTGTTTTATTTCGAGATGATGACCAAATGTGGAGTTTTTTTTATATTTTTTTGATTATTATTTTTTATTTATTTTTTCAGCGGCGATTTCTGTAACATTCTTAATATTGGACTAATCTTTTCACACTCTTCGGTAAAGTTGTTCCCTGAAACACAATCTATGAGCACATGAGTTAAGAGGCTCAAAACTGTCAAAAACAAAAACGCATTGATTTTACGGGTAAAATCCCATTTAAACTTCAAAGCCAAAGCGCCGGTCGCAACTAATCAAGCTCATATTTGTGATTCGTACTCAGTACACCTTGTAAATCATGCCCTGAAGAAATGCCCGCAAAATTGACCAATTTTGTTACATCATAATCTGGGTGCTGAAAAGACAGAATGCGTAACGTGATTTTTGAAGGCTCCCAACTGCTCATCACTACTACAACTGCACTGCAGTTGTAAACAAAAACAAAGTAGAATGCTTTGTTCAAGCTTAAGCGTGACATATTTTTTGCTGCTGAAGTGACTTGCTTTGGAACATTTCGGTTTTGTTGAAGTTAAAGTATTTGCTGAAAAATTAAGTGTTTCGCGCATTTTTTGTTCGTATGCTAAACGATGGGCGGCCAAAAAAGACCTTTTTTAATTTTACACTTGACGAAAAATTGCGTCAGAAGTGGGTTGAATTTTGTGAATCAGCAGAACAACCGAATGGAAGTTCCGTGATTATGTATCTTTGAAGCGCAGTGATCAGCGATGGAAGAATCATCATCAAAAGAAAATCTTTGAACGTTCATCAAGAGAAAAAATCCGAATGGAACATGGCTCTCCTCTCTCGCGCACGAATATTCGGTAAAAGGAATCTAAAAAAATCATCATCGTGATTATTCTGCGGAACACCTTTTTCACTACTACACTTGTAATTGTAACGTCACACGTCAAAAAATGACCTGTCACCTGTATTTGTAGATGGACAGTGTGTGTAAACAAAGCGAAATAAATAGTTTTAAGTGGTGCTGACAAGGAAATTTACAAAAATCATCAACAGAATGATTTTCTTAGTGAAATTCTGGAGCGATTTTCTTTTGCTTGATTTGCCTCCTCTCTTCTTCGCGGGTGAAGAAAGCTCGTAAGCGAAATTGATTTTTTTTGCGATTATTCCATCCCTGGCAGTGATAATATCGGAGTAAGTTTATTCAATATTACTTGGCAGGAGCCAAATGCCAAATCTCTATTTCAACCCTCTTCTTAAGATTTGTTGTCTTCGAATACCTCAAAAGCTCGAATCAATTTTTTAATCCTGGCGAAATAAATTATAGATCGATTACAATACTTGCCACTTCTTGGTATAATTTGGCAAACAGTAAATTGGTTCCGCTTTGACAGTTCTAAATTGAGGCCGCTTTTCGAACCACTATTCTGCACCCAGATCATAATATGCAACCTTCCTGCAAAGGGTTAGAATTGAAATTAGTTGAAAGATTTCTCCTTCCCTTTGATTTGAAAACCTATTATTCTGCGTAAGAACTGTTGAATTCATATGAAACACCAATTGAATAGAATTAAATATAGACTATTTATAAAAAAAGTTACGCTCTCAAAATTATTTACACGCTTTTTAAAATTAACTTCAATTAACAGTATACTGTACAGTATACGATTATTCGAAGTTTTGTATGAGACTTCGAATGAGCAAATCACGAAGAAAAATGTTGGTATTTTAGTAATTTTTACTTTTACCATCAAATTCGAATAGAAATGCCTTACAAATTACTATATGCACTTTCTTTTAAAATGTGAGTTTCTACAAAATGTCTCGATCTACGTCTACGTCCAATTTCCTTCAAAATTGAGTCTAAGACTGACCCTCTAAGAATTGTGGTTCCTGATTTATCGTCATTTGAAGATAGGGGTTTCGCTCAAAAATCGCCAAAAAGTCGATTTTTTGGGATGGTACAAAAATGAAGGGGGTGGTCCAATTTGGATGAAATTCGGGATTTTTGCATGTTTTGAAAGTCTCAACAGCTCTGCCAAATTTGAGCAGAATCGGAGATGGTAATTTTATAATGCTGTTCCGCTTCAGATGGAATGACCCATATAAGAATAACAACAAAATACTTGGAAATTATTTTATTACAACCATCAAAAACACAGGAGGCGGTGTTTATCTTTTGAAAGTGAATTTAATCGAGAAATTTTGGTGAAACTCACTTTTTATTTTACGAAAATGGGCATATCTCTGCCTATATTGAACCAAAACTGATACTTTTTTAGGCAACTTGTTCAGAAAATTGTGATCTACAATATGATTGATTCGAAAATGTTTTAAAATGCCATGGTGTAATATGACAGAGGATTGAAATAATAAATTTGGGAGTAATAAACAGCTTTTTATTGAAATAATCTATGTTTTGCATTGTTCAATTCTTAAATTTGTATGCGGGCAATATGTTGCTGGATTTACATGACAGATTGTAAAAAGAAAAGATTTATATTCGGTAGTATTAGGCTTTCCAGCTTAGATTTCGGAATAATTTCAAATTAATCTAGTATCTAGTATCTAGTATCTAGTAAGTTTGGTTCGGAAACGTTTTATTGAAGTTCAAATATATAAGTTAGAGTCTCTCAAGGCATATTCTTAAGAAATTTGTTGGATATGTAGCGACTTTTCTGAAGAAATATCCTATAAAATCGAAACAAAAAAAAAGTTGCCCCCGACGAAAAATTTCGGTGTACTCCGCAAATTTCGGGAAAGAGCCCTTCTTTCATGGTGCCAAATATCAGGCTTGCTGAATTTTTTTATCTCAAGTTTGTTCTACGACACACCGTGAGGTATAATCAAAATTGCTATCGAAATGTACTCTACACAGTTTTTAGAAAAGTGCATCGTTTTCGATTTATAGCCACATAATGTTCGATGGTGAGAAAAAATCATATTTTTTTAAACGGTGCTCCTATGTGAACACTTCAAAAAATGTTCTGTTTTCAAAAAGCTTCAAAAATTTCTCTATATCTCTAAGTCTTAGGTGACCTTAGTAAGGTCTTTTCGTTTTTAGGTACAGACTCTCAAAAATAATGAAACAATAAAATTGATGTTCACTAAGTGTCACTCAAAATGCACTAAATTTTGGAATGCCAATAACTCTGGAAGTATTGGTTCGATTTTCAATGTTAAAAGTCAGGACCTTTTTTAAAGGTCCTATTAACATATGAAACACAATAGCTTATAGGACCTTCAAAAATACTCCAGAAGTGAATTATTTGTGAATTTTCTGATCCTTTTAAAAAAATATTTCGAAAATATATGTTGCGCCCTTTTTAAATGTTATAGATTACCGTATTTACTACTGCTGAACAGTTCGGTAAACTGAAAATTACCGAATTTGATAAAAACTTACCGAATTTCGGTAATGAATCGTACAGCCGAAATTCTGTGAAATTTAGTTCATTTTAACAGATGATTTACCGATCTAAACATTTCCGAGTTTTCAACTACCGATTTCGGTAAAAAATCTAATTGTGAAAGTCTCGATTAATTTTTTTTCCGAAGAAATCATAAAATTCACGAATTTCAGAAATAAGCATTATTTTTGAAACTCGAAAAATTGTTGTTTTTTCTCTAAATTAAACTTAAAGTGGTTTTAAATTGAAAATGAGGCACATTTTCAAAAAATGGGTCATAGTAGTTTATGCAACAAGATGCAGAAGAAGATGTTTCAGCACGAGTCGTTCATTGATTCAACGACATTTTATGAGTTGCAATCATCATTTTTCACAATTTTGGAAAACACCTTTTGAACGGGATTTTAAGTCTAACGTCCATGTGTTAAGTCAACTCACCAGTTCAAAATAATATTGAAGACAATTACTTTTCAATACATGTGCTGAAAAGTAGAACTTTATTTTGAGAATGTAACTTTTTTTTTAGAAAGGTGCTCATCAATTCGTAAACAAAGCCATTTCCGATTGGTGTTCGATCTACTAAAAAAAACAAGATTCAAAAAAATGCTATATTATTAACCCTCTTCAACCCAACCCCGTCTCTAGGCGGGCTTCGATTTAAAAATTCACCAAAAATCAATTTATCAACCAATTTTTGATCTTTAAAAAGCAAGAAGAAAAACTATTAAAATAAAAAATAAAATTATAATCTTAGGATGAAAGTGACTTGTTTTATGTGACTTTGCCAATGTTTTTCAAAATGTATTTTTTCTGGGGTCAACTTTGGCTGTGTTTTTTACTAAGGCGTCATCCATAAAGTATGTCACGCTAAAATCGGCAAAAATCAACCCCCCCCCCCTTTTCCCCTTATGTCATACTTTGTCACACTGGCTCCGACCCTCCCTCAAAAAGAACGTGGACCCGTCTTTAGTTTTTGCATGATTATATATTTTAAGACTGAATTTGCATTATTCAAGAAATCATCTAGTGTGACGTCACGGTATTATTGACCCCCCCCTCCCCCCCCCTTGTCACACTTTGTAACGCTTGTGAAAACCCCTCCTCCACCCCTAGAGCGTGACGTACTTTATGGATGAAGCCTGACATTTCCTCTATATTATGTGAAAAAAGTATGCAATAATTTTTGTAGTGTACTAGACTATGCCTCTAAGCATTTTTTCTACAATTAAAATGATAATGACAACGATAAAAAAGTTACTGTAAAAACATGAAAAAATTAGATAGGCAAAAGATAATAATAGGAATTGATAGAAAACTAATGTATAAATAAATAAATATGAAATAATCAAGATAAATGCAAATTAAATTAATAAAACTAAAGCAAGAAAAATATAAAACAAGAGAAGTGAAGCTTTTCGTAGAATGAAAATTGCTCAAAATGACCTCCTGAACGCGGGAAAAATAAAAAAATCAAAAAAATTGGGCAGTTGAGGGTTAATTACCACAAAAAGAGCAGAACATCACAAATAACTATCACAACAATCACAATTCTACTTATTCACATTCCAAAACTTCCCTCCCAACGCTTTCTCCATTCCCATGCAGCAGACTTCTCGGAAGCATTAGTCGGCTCGAATAAAATCGGCAATTAAATTCTTAAAATTTGTTTATTTACAAACAAATCAGGCGGCCGGGCGTGCCGCCACGCCAAACTTTGCCGGACTCATCGCTAATGGCTATTTATATTCGGAACCTAAAACGGTTGATGCGTAAATTGCACTCACCGCGTGCCTCGGAGGAACGCAAAACTGCAATAAATTGCGTCTAATTTGGGAAAGGTAGGTCCTATACTGCTGCTGACTGCTATTAAACGGGTAATTAATTTATCGACTCAGTCAGGTGGAAACTGGGAGGTGGCAGTTAGAGTGTTAGTACTAAGATCGTTGTTTTAAAAACAATTAAAAATAATTTCTATTTTTTTATTGGTTCGATAAAACATCAAACTAGTAATTTGTCATAATTTTGCCTTAATTCGTGACCTAAATACTTTGTTTTTATCGTCTCTCTTCTAATGTGCATATTAAATTGCGTTCAAAGGTGAAATGCAACTCGCTAACTACCTTTCAAGCCCGTCATTTAGTGCCATTCTCAGTTTACAACGATTTTCTCTTTAATGGGGATTTAATTATACCTTCGCTCACAGCCCAGCTAGCCGGTCACGAATAGAAGGGAAAAAATAAATAAATTAAATATCAACCTTCAAAAGCAAGTATTATCGTTGTGCCAGGATGAGAGAGGAAACTTCCGCTAATGCTCTTGTTGTGTATCTTTTCCCATTTTGAGTTTATGGTAACTTCATGAGAAATTCAGGAAATTATGTTTTGAAAAATTCAAAAGGTGGCAGATTTACATTTATGCTCAATTCTGATTACTAGGACTTTTATGAGCTCTCTATCTAGAGCGACATTAAACATATATTTGAAACTGCTTCATATTAAGAAAAAAAAAATAACAACTTGCTCCTACTTACAAAGAAATCGCTTAATCATATTAAGGATCACCTTTCTTGTTGCAACCGTTTCCCAAGTCCATCACGTTTCGCCAAAGCTAGTAATTACCTACATGCCATTGCCATTACTAAATATGCTAAAAGAAAAATCGCTTCTCCAGTTTCCCCGCCATTATTCCTATGTAGAAACAAGAAGCAACAAAGAAAAAAACAGAAATCTGAGGCCAACCCGCAGGCAGGGTGAAGGCAACAAGCCATTATGCGGCACAATATCGAAGTTTATCCTTGAACTAATAACATTTTTTCATCCCTCAACCCACCACCACCACCACCAATATGAGTAGTATTAGTACTAGAGTAGTTCATGTGTACACGATACACGGAGTTTCTTCCGCTGCTGCAGCTGGTCTCCCCGGGTCGGTGGTGAGAAAGTGTCGTGCTACAGGCGACTTTTAATTCAACCAAGCAGTGTGCTCTAACCCAGTTGACATTTATAGGGCGACTCTTTCGTTTCAGGATACCCCGCCCCGGGGTCTTCAGTGGAATGAGGTCCGTTTTACCACACATAAACCGATGCGCGGTGACCAGGTCAGGTGTGCGGCTGAGAACTATGTTGCGAAACATGTTTCTTAAATTCCTTCTTTAGCAATGTCAGTTTTCGATTTTTGACCAACTTGATTTAAGAACGCAAATCTATTTAGCTCACAATGCCTCACCTTTTAACCTTTAAAGATCCCTAAAATTCGGTTCCAATCCTGAGATATTCAATTAAAATCCAAAAAACTCCGTGCATTGTTGTCACTTTTCATACACAGATAAAAAAATGATGGTTATATTCATCAGGAAATGGTGACAGATTTTGTGTCAAAAAAATGTGTAATATTACATCAGAAAATGATGAATTTTCATCAGTTTCTGGTGAATATTCGTCAGGTTCACATTTTTACACATTTTTTAGGTAATATCACTCAAAAAAGAGGTAATATTCAACCTACTATTTTTTTTTGCTTTTTTGCTGTGTATGAAAGAAGTTTCAATCTTGTCGTGCTATCTTGACACACCATGACCAAAGAAATTTCAGGTCAAAACACGTTTGACACACGTACATGCCCGAATACCGTAAACATTTGTAATTTTAACTCGGGACTCCGGCAACCAGGTCGAGCCACGTAGCCCAGTGGTAACGCTTCCGCCTCGTAAGCGGTAGATCGGGGTTCAAATCCCGGCTCGGACCAACACAACTGGTGATCTTTTCCCTTCCGGATTCGATTGCTTAGTAACCCGGTCGGAAAAAAATCTGGTAAATTTGAGTGTCTGGCGCAGGCGGACGTTTGTCGTGCAGTTCAGACACACTTGGCACATTTCTTTTAGCCAGGTTTTGCGTGACGCCCGACGAATCTGGCGAAAATCTGGCGGGATAACTCACAGCTGTCTGGCACAAAAACCAATCGGTTCAATCGGTTGAACCGTGCACGACCGGTTTGTTGCATATTCGCCAGAATTCTGGCAACTTTCTTGGGCCAGTCGGGGGGAAAATCTGCCAGACGTCTTGCGCAGCTAAGTGCAGCGCCCAAGACAAAACGCCCGCCAGGCGCCCCCCTTTTCCGTCTGGGAAAGGGAAGGTAGTGTATCGTCACAAACTGGACCGTATCAAGACACCTTAGGAAGACAATCTGTGGAATGTTAACATCAACCCTAACATGTTAACATTAAGTTGATCAATAAACTGTCACTGAATCTGCTTTGTAAATGTCGGCCCCGATACTCTTCACGGGTGTTCCTCTCAGGAACAGGGAAAGATTTACTAACTCCGGCAACCAAAGTCATCCAAACTTCGGGACAATGCTCAGATTGTTCAACCAAACAAAATTTGTTTTTTTTTTTATTCATAACTTATTTTTATTAGGTCCTTTTAGGTGCTGTGACCAGGTTGGGACCGAGGATCGTTAAATAACTAATATATAACAAAAAAAAAAAAAAAAACAACTCCTTAAACTCCATACTTGGAGATCATGTAGCTGACGAGGGTTACTTGGTCCAAGCGGGTCTTGCAGGTCTTGAACCTGCCGATGTACTCGGAGAAAATGCCCCACAGTTCAGCCGAACTGTAGAGCACCTCCCCGGCTTCCTCCTTCGTGGCTCCACCGTCTCGGGAGCCACTGCTTACTTGGCTTTTTCCTGCGGGGCGAGGGCGATCCTTTGATTTTCCGTCCGGAACTGCGCCCGGCAGCGGAGGGAACTCCGCCGGCGTGAACGCCGGAACTGCTGGACTCTGCTTCTACGCCTTCCTTGCCGGCGGTTTCGCTTTTGACGCCTGCTGGCGCCTCTGGATGAAGTCCGCACGCTTGGGGCAGCTGCGGTCCGTGGCTTCGTGAGCTCCAGAGCAGTTGGCACACCGCTTCGACTCTGCTTCTTGGACTTTGCACTCGTCCGTCTTGTGGGGACCCCCACAGTTGTTGCACCTCCCCTTGAGGTGACAGTTCCTGGTTCCATGACCCAGCTGCAAACAGTGCACTGGGTCACATTTCGGCCGCTTGTTTCGGTAGGCCTCCCACCGGATGATAGTGCTTGCCACAACATTCATTGCAGAGAGCTTCTTCAGATTGGTGTATCCCTTGGGGAAGACCACAATGTACAGAGTTTCGTCCACGGTGGACTTTTTTTTCCGCTTGATGACATGCACATCCAGCTTGAGGTCGTTCTACAGCAGGTACTTGACCTCATCCAGTTTCAGTTGATCAGGTAAACCACGAACAACGACCCGGTGAAATCGTTCGCTTCTTCGGCCGTGGGTGTAAAATTCCACTTTCTTCTTCTGGAGAAGCTCCTGCAACTTGTCAAAATCTTTAACAGAGAAGCAGGTCACTTTGGTTCCAAATCGGGTCAGTTTTTAAATAGGATCGAAACCAAATTTACAACTTTCCACTATCGCCACGAGCTTGTAAAAATCCGTGGTGTTCTTCACCACAAAAGGCGGTTGCTTTTGTTTACCTGCCGACTGGCCGAGTGGTGGAACCGCCGGGACGTCTTCTCCTCCTGCTGGGCTGGCATTGTTGTTGTTTTTGTTTTCCGCTAGCGGGCTGAACTTGTTGTTGTTGAGCAGATTCTGCTCCACTTTTTCTTCTCCGACGATAGCTCCGGTGACCTCAAGGGACTTCTTCCGCTTCCGATTTCCGGGGATGAGTTGTAAATCGTCCGCCTCGGAGGTCACTTCCACCTCCATTCGTCAAAAAACTCGAGGCAAGCAACGTTGCCTTTAGCGCGCACGTCACAACACGTCTACTCTTTCGAAGCTATCGTAGCCAAGTCAACAAAATGTGTTTGTTTTTGTTTTCATTGCATGCTCTCGTTTTTGTTCATTCAAGGTCAACGATTGAAACGCGTTTTTCTCGGAACGTCGAACGCGGGTGCGACAAAATTGCACGACAGCGTCACCATTTAGAGTTTTTTTTTAAAAGGTCAAGAAAACATTTTTTATTGACTTTTGGATGTTTTTGAAACCGCCTTGAATCAGGATTTCAATTTGCCCAGCATTCGAAAATCGGGATTCTTACGGTTGGCGCGAAATGACCCGTATGAAAATGGCCAAAACTCCTCTTTTCAAAATTTTTATTTTTAGAACGAAAGTATTGGATTTAGGACAATGGTCAATATGAATACTTTATGTAAAATTGTCTGGAGAATCGATTCCAGCTATCGGTTTTAAACATTTGACGTTTAGACAAGTTTAAAAAAAAACGTTACTTAATCCACCTTTAGGTGGTTGGTGCCTTCCTCATATTCATAAAGTCAATACATTCAGTAAAAATAGCAACATTCCCCCTTAACATGTTTAACAAATCAACTTTATTACTCATTTCTTTTGATAGGGTTCGCAGATCTTCAATATTTCTGGCTCATCGGCAAGTTCTGATAAAAAACCTATTGAAAGATAGTTCGCATGGAAGATTCAGACAATATTTTTATCACAATATCTGAAATCAAACCTCTAAAAAGTGTTTAAATAACACTTAAGTGCCAATAACTTTTAATAGGGTTGTCAGATCCTTTATGTTTTAGGCTCATTTGAAAGGTCTTTCGATTATCTAACTAACGATGGGTCGCATGATAGACCCGGACATCATTTTTACTGAAATATCTGAGATCCGGCCTCCAAAAAGTGTATAAATAACACTTAGGTGCTAATAACTTTTGATAGGGTTATCAGATCTTCAATGTTTTGGGCTTATTAGAAAGGTCTTTTTAATACCTTTCTGAAAATGTATAACATGACAGGGTTTCTTACAAAAACCACCCTTTTTACAATCTTCCGGACATACGCCAAAATCGTTTTTTTAGCATAACTTTTGAAGTACTTTACTAAACTTCATAATTTGCAATAGGGACTTATGGGACCCAAAGACGAATCGAATGAGACCAAAACGGTCCAAATCGGTTAAGCCAGTGCTGAGATAATCGAGTGCATATTTTTTGGTGCACAGACCCACATCCCTACACACGCACACACACACACACACACACACACACACACACACACACACACACACACACACACACACACACACACACACACACACACACACACACCCGTGAACCGTGGGGACAGGTGAGGGTCCCTGCGGAGCTTAGCTGCCAGCTACCGGGCGGGTTGCAGTAGGCGGATAGCTGTCGGCGATTGCATACATTCATTGCATCGCCCCGGACCAGCAGCGGGAGGATGTCTAGGACGTGGCGGAATTGAACAAGGGCTCTGTTTAATTTCTTCGAAAAAAACCACATGGGTCCGTAAACACCTCTGTCAAGCGATCGAACGCCGCTATAAGTGTTTTAGCCCAAAGCCTCACCAAACCCCGAATCCAAGATGTGACGCGACCCGTGTCGAGGGATGCATGGCTGGGGGGGTTCAACAAATTCCCAGTCGATAACGGAGCCTGTGGGGCACAGGGGCGAACCCCACACGTAATTTGCCCTTACTGCGTCACGGCAGGGCACTGGCGCAGCGGACCGTATTTCCCTAGCGACTCGTGGGATTCAAAATGAAGACAAGTGAAACAAACCAACAAAGGGTCCCGATGCGCCCCAAGCATCGGAAAACACGGAGGTAGAAGAGGACGCAAACGTCGAAATGGCAGGAGGCGAGTCAAACGGCGGAGACACAGCAGGCGGGGTGGCGAGCGCGTTCCGTGGAAGCGGGAAGGTGTTGAGATCCCCAGTGTTGAACCAGGCGGCTGCTTCGAGTCAGCAGATAGGAGTAATTGGAGAGGAGACACCCAAGTCATCCTTGTTGAACTTCGCCGGCAGTACCCCTCAGGACGGAGTCCTGCTCGGAAGGACCGCGTTGCAGGAGGTCAGAAGGAGGGTTAACGAACTCTTTGATTTCATCAAGGACAAAAACAACGTCCACACCAGAATCAAGCAGATGGTGAATGGAGTCAAGGCAGCCATGAATGCCGCAGAGCGCGAAAACAGCTCGCTGGTGGTGACGCGGAATTCACTGAAGCTCAGAGCTGAAAGAGCCGAAGAAACGCTGAACGCAAAACTGGAGGAGGAAGCGCTACGGGAGAAAGAACCGAAAACGCCGCCCGGCCCAGGCTCTAAAAGGGACAGGGAAACGCCTGGAGAGGAGGAGGACGCAAAGAAGCAGAAGCAGGGGAATGGAGACAGTCCGGACCCAGCGAAGGAGCCAGAACCAGACCCAGGGAAGGAGGAATGGGAGAAGGTCAAGAAAAAGAAGCGGAAGAAAAAAGGGAAGCAGAACGAGGACACCCAAAACCCCAAGTTTCGCAGGGAGCGTAACAAAGGCGAGGCTTTGGTGGTCGAGGTGAAGGAAGGTGTTTCGTACGCAGACCTCCTCCGGAAAGTACGAACCGATCCGGAACTCAAGGAGCTTGGCGAGAACGTGGTTAAAACCAGGCGCACACAGACCGGAGCGATGCTTTTTGAGCTGAAGAATGACCCCGCGGTCAAGAGCTCAGCTTTTAAGCCCTCGTCGAGAAAGCCGTAGGCTACGAGTCGAAGGTAAGGGCGCTATCGCCGGAGACAACGATTGAGTGCAGGAACCTGGACGAGATCACGACGGAGGAAGAGCTAGAAGATGCGCTGATCGTTCTTCTGGATGACCGCACGACACCGATGGCAATCCGGTTGAGGAAAGCCTACGGCGGCACGCAAATTGCGTCGGTCCGACTATCGACGCCTTCGGCGTCTAAGCTGCTGGAAGCCGGCAAGGTCAAAGTAGGGTGGTCGGTGTGCCCACTGAGGCCTGTTCCTCGAGTGACCCAGCAGATGACGAGGTGTTTCCGCTGTATGGGTTTCGGCCACCAGGCGAGAAATTGCGACGGTCCCGATCGAACCAACAGTTGCAGAAGATGTGGTAGAGAAGGCCACATGGCAAGAGACTGCAAAAATAAGCCGAAGTGCGTGCTCTGTAAAGAAGGCGATGGCAATAGCCATGCGACGGGTGGCTTTAATTGCCCGGTGTACAAGAAGCTGGCCTCGGGCAAAAAGTAGTGGAGGTGTCCCAGGTGAACCTCAATCACTGCGACACTGCACAGCAACTGCTGTGGCAGTCGACCGCGGAGACGGGGTGTGACGTGGCAATTATTGCAGAACCGTACCGAGTTCCTCACGACAACGGAAACTGGGCCGCGGATACAGCAAGAATGGCGGCGATACACGTGATGGGGCGGTACCCCATACAGGAAGTGGTCTCGAGGGCGTTTGAAGGATTCGTGATCGCCAAAGTAAACGGAACCTTCTTCTGTAGCTGCTATGCTCCCCCAAGATGGACCTTGGAGCAGTTTCAGCAGATGCTGGATAGTCTGACCGATGAACTGATCGGACGAAGCCCGATCGTTATCGGAGGTGACTTCAACGCGTGGTCGGTCGAGTGGGGTAGCAGATGCACCAATGCTAGGGGGCATAGCCTAATGGAAGCTCTGGCAAAGCTAGACGTTAGGCTGGCGAATCGCGGAACCAGCAGTACCTTCCGCAAAGACGGTCGTGAGTCCATTATCGACGTTACGTTCTGTAGCCCGCGACTGGCGGCCGACATGAACTGGAGGGTGAGTGAGGACTATACCCATAGCGATCACCAAGCGATCCGGTACAGCATCGGGAGACGAGCCCCTGTACCAGATAGGAGCAGCCGGTCCTACGGAAGGAAATGGAAGCTGCAGTACTTCGACGAGGGTCTCTTCGTGGAAGCGCTCCATTGGTGTGATGGTCCCCAAGACTTGAGTGCCGACGTGCTAACAGCACAACTGGTGACAGCATGCGACACAACCATGCCGCGGAGACTGGAGCCAAGGAACTGTCGTCGTCCAGCTTACTGGTGGAATGAAGAACTCGGTACCCTTCGGGCAAGTTGCCTCAGCGCCAGAAGACGAGTCCAGAGAGCAAGATCCGAAGCAACTAGAGAGGAGCGCAGAGAGGAGTACCGGTCTGCAAAGGCCGCGCTCAAGAAAGCGATCAAATGCAGCAAGACAAACTGCTTCAAGGAGTTATGCCAAGACGCTGATGCGAACCCTTGGGGAGCGCATATCGTGTCGCGATGGCGAAGATCAGAGGCCCATCGATGGTGGCTGAAACGTGTCCCGACAAGCTGAAGGTCATTGTGGAAGGGCTCTTCCCAAGACATGACCCAACGACATGGCCTCCTACACCGTACAACGACGAAGGGGTAGCAACGCCGAAGGTCATCTGATCACCAACGAAGAACTTGTGGCAGTAGCGAAGAGATTGAAGGTGAAGAAAGCTCCCGGCCCGGATGGAATCCCGAATTTCGCCCTGAAATCGGCGGTTCAAGCATTCCCGGATAGGTTTCGAACAGTCCTGCAGAAATGCCTGGACGAAGGACACTTCCCCGACCCGTGGAAGGTTCAAAAGCTCGTGTTGCTGCCGAAGCCAGGCAAACCACCGGGGGGACCCATCATCGTATAGGCCTATATGTTTGCTGGACACCCTCGGAAAGCTTCTGGAACGGATCATCCTTAACCGGCTGACCAAGTACACGGAGAGCGAGCATGGCTTAGCAGCGAGGCAGTTCGGCTTCCGTAAAGGGAGATCCACGGTGGACGCCATCCGGAAAGTGGTCGAGAAAGCCGACGAAGCGCGGAGGAAAAAAACGCAGGGGGAACCGTTGCTGCGCAATAGTCACGATTGACGTCAAGAACGCGTTCAACAGTGCGAGCTGGGCGGCCATAGCAGCAGCGCTGCACAAAATGAAGGTGCCTGACTATTTGTGCAGGATCTTAAAGAGCTACTTCGAGAACCGCGTGCTGGTCTACGACACTGCCGATGGACAAAAAACCGTTGTTGTTACCGCGGGAGTTCCGCAGGGATCCATTCTGGGTTCAGCACTGTGGAACGGAATGTATGACGGAGTGTTGACACTGGGGCTACCCAACGGCGTAGAGATTGTTGGCTTTGCAGACGACATAGTGCTGACGGTAACCGGCGAAAATGTCGAGGAGGTCGAAGTGCTGGCTATGGAGGCAATCGCAATGATCGAGAACTGGATGCTCGAGGTGAAGCTGCGGATCGCTCACCAAAGACGGAGATGGTTCTGGTTAGTAACCACAAGAAGGTGCAGCAGGCCCAGATACAAGTGGGGAACACGTAGTGCACTCGAAGAGAGCGCTCAAGTACCTCGGGGTGATGGTGGATGACCGGCTGAACTTCAACAGCCACGTCGATTACGCCTGCGAGAGGGCGGCTAAGGCGATCATGGCACTGTCGAGGATTATGCCGAACAACGCTGGACCCAGGAGCAGTAGGCGCCGCCTCTTGGCAAGTGTCGCGACGTCCATACTTAGGTACGGCGGACCGGTATGGTGGACGGCGCTGGGGACGAAGCGAAATCGAGCGCTGCTCGACAGAACGCAGAGACTGATGGCCATGCGGGTTGCAAGCGCGTACAGGACCATTTCGTCGGAAGCGGTTGGCGTTATAGCCGGAATGATCCCCATCGGCATCACACTGGAGGAGGACACCGTGCGCTACACCCGGAGAGGCACGAGAGGTATCCGGGAAGCTGCGAAAGCCGAATCGCTGGCAAGGTGGCAACGTGAGTGGGACACCACGGAGAAAGGCAGATGGACGCATCGGCTTATCCCGTCCGTATCCACGTGGGTGAGCAGAAGGCATGGAGAGGTCACCTTCCACCTCACACAGTTCCTGTCGGGCCATGGCTGCTTCAGGAAGTACCTGCACAGGTTCGGACATGCAGAGTCTCCGCTCTGTCCGGACTGCGTCGATTGCGAGGAAACACCGGAGCACGTGGTGTTCAGCTGCCCTCGCTTCGAGGCAGCGCGAAGCGAAATGCTGGCCATTATCGGAGCAGACACCAGCCCGGATAATGTGGTGCGAAGAATGTGCAGCGACATCGCCAAGTGGAATGCGGTCGTCGGAGCGGTGACGCAGATCACTTCGGCTCTCCAGCGGAAATGGAGAGACGACCAGAGGAGGAACGACTAGAAGCCTAGTCGAAAACCCACGAGTGTGGCTGTGAAGGAGAGCACGTTATGATGGTCGGCTCTACCAAATCGGTACACGTCTCGATGGTCACAGGAGTTGAGAACCCACGAGTGTGGCTGTGAAGGAGAGCACGTTATGACGGTTGGCTCTACCAAATCGGTACACGTCTCGATGGTCCAAGGAGAGGGCTGCATATGACTAACCGATCAAAAGCAACGCGATTCTTGGGCGCGGTTAAACCCTCGCATGGACTCATATGTATGTAGAACAGGAAATGGTTCTAGCACCCGGCATGGATCCTGTAAGTAGACTAGTGCAGAAAATGCAACGCCTCCCCGAAGTTATACCGAAAGGTGGTCCTGGGGAAAAGGGCACGGCGTTCAAGGACTGGTTTAGTGGGTCGGGAAAACTCTTTGGTTTTCCAACCCCACACTACCTGAGAAATGAATTCTCAGGT